>NW_005871097.1:3199988-3225811 GCF_000147115.1 Myotis lucifugus
GGGTGTGTGGCAGAGGAGATAAATACTTGGTTCTGGATTATTCATAGATTGCTGACTTTCTGGATTGCTTGTGCAAGCCCCTCCTTTTATTGATGTCCACCTTCTGTTGACAGACATCTACCCTGGTAAAGAAATGAGATGAAACTCTCTTTCTTTTCATTGTAAAAAGCATTTGAATCTCTAAAGTGTGATAAGGCCACCCAGTCATCCACAGTCAAGGTACACATTTTCATGGAGGATGTTCCCACTCTTGAATAAATTAAAACAATTTTTTTCTTTTAATTTAAACTTTCTTCTATAACTGTTTTCTTGTTACTTAAAAGCTAGTTTTTTTGAAACTATTTCCAAAGCTTTTCAAGCTGTATATGTCCTTGGAATAAATTTATAAATAAGAATTGAGCCCGGCTGGTGTTACTCAGTGGTTTAGCATCGACCTATGAACCAGGAAGTCACAGTTTGATTCCATGTCAGGGCACATGCCCGGGTTGTGGGCTTGATCCCCAGTACCGGGCGTGTAGGAGGCAGCCGATCAATGATTCTTTCTCATCATTGATGTTTCTATCTCTCTCCCTTTCCCTTCCTCTCTGAATCAGTAAGAATATATTTTTGAGAGAGAGAGAGAGAGAGAGAGAGAGAGAGAGAGAGAGAGAGGAGTATATATGTTTGTAAATAAGAAAACATGTATTTGATGCTCTTAGAAAGTCTTCTTTTCTTTCATTAAAACTTGTGCAGTATAGGGAACTCCATAGATTCTCTTAATTTGAAGAAAGTTAGAGGGAAAGGTACTAATTCAGAGTTCCTTGGGAAAATGTATCACTTATATATTTTTTATGTTTATTTTTTTAAATCAAAAACTGAAATATTTTCTATTCAGAAAATATATTTGGATCTAAATATCTTCTATAATTTTAATCCTAAAATATCAATTTAAATATTTTAAAAATGGTTGGGATGTTTGTTTTTTTTAAATAAGTTAGGTTACTGGAGTTCTACATGTTACTGGATCACCTGGGGTAATTTTCTGATTGGAAAATTAAGAATTATAGTCAGAGGGGAGGACATGAGAATTTTTAAAGAACATATTCAATTTACCTTAGAAGCTGAACCTCTCTTATCATGTGACTTGTTTTGTATGTTTGTTAAACTATATTATCATATAAGCATTGCTGCTATTGGGACAAACAGTGACAGTTGATTTGGGTCATTTGAATGTCCACTGTCTGTTTTAATTTGTATATTCGTTTTGACTCTGTCATATGCTCAAACTTCAGTGGAAGTCATGAGAACCTATTATTTTTGCCTGCTCCCTCCTTTATGTTGGAAATATTCTTTTTTACTCAGAGGGACCTTAACTTTGATATAAGGGATTGTTTCTGTTGCCAACTTTTTTCTTCCTTGCCAAGTAAGAGAGTTGTTGTGAACTCTTTAGTGATGCCTTCCCCAGGATATTTGCAGATGTGGGTGGGAAAAGTCATTTCATCCCCGACCTTTGCATGTCAGGTGCTGGGGGTGCCCGGGTGCCACCTTGCCTGCAGCCGGGCTCTCTGATCACGATCATGATCCCGATTGCAGATCACGGGGCCACAGGCACGGCAGCACCCGGTGCCAGGGTGCCGCCGTGCCTTCGGCCCCGGCTCTCCCTTTGCAATCACCAGCTGGGGGCAGGCAAAGGCAGCCCCGGTTCTCTGATCCACCCGGCTCTTGCCTGCCGCCTGGTTTTCTGATCACCGTTCTTCCCTCCTTCCCCTTTCACCTCCCATCATTGCGCCTATATATGCAAATTAACCGCCATCTTTGTTGGTGGTTAACCGCCATCTTTCTTGGCAGTTAATTTGCATATCGCCCTGATTAGCCAATGGGAAGCGTAGCGAAGGTATGGTCAATTACCCTTTTTGTCTTTTATTCGATAGGATAGTACTGGGAGTCCTAGCCACAGCAAACAGACAAGAAGAGATAAAAGGCATCCAAAATGGAAAGGAGGAAATAAAACTGTCATTATTCACAGATGACATGATAGTGCACATAAAGACTCCACTAAGAAATGATGAGATTTAATAAATGAATTTGGCAATGTAGCAGGATACAAAATTAACACCCAGAAATCAATGGCATTTTTATATACCAATAATGAACTCTCACAAAGAGAAACTAGAAAAACAATCCCATTTACCATTGCAGCATGAACATTAAGATACTCAGGAATAAACTTAACCAAGGAGGTAAAATATCTGTACTCGAGCCCAGCCGTCATGGCTCAGTGGTTGAGTGTTGACCTATGAACCAGGAGGTCATGGTTCAATTCCCAGTGAGGGCACATACCTGGGTTGTGGGCTTGATCCCCAGTGTGAGGCATGCAGGAGGCAGCCAATCAATGATTCTCTCTTATCATTTATGTTTCTATCTCTCTCTCTCCCTTTTCCTTCCTCTCTGAAAACAATAAAAATATTTTTTTTAAAAAGAAGCTGTCTTAATTCAGGTTCTCCCAAAAGCAGCCCCTAAGATGGGGACTTAGGAACAGGTATTTTATTTGGGTGTGGGGAAAGTGACACAGGGCAGGAGGGAAGAAAGTCAAGAAAAGGTGTGTTATTAATGGAGTACTACAGCATGCAATTAGGGGACAAATCACAGAACTGTCACGCTGGGGAGGCGGTCAAGGAAGTCAGAGGGCTTTATCCTTCTCAGACTCCCTTCCCTCATCAGTCTGCTCCAGGAATGAGTGCCTATGGGCCAAATATGTTGCTATTTGGATTATATATTTACTAGAGGCCCGGTGCACGAATTTGTGCATGGGTGGGGTCCCTAGGCCTGGCTGGCGATCGGGCCATCTGGGGGGAGAGAAACTGCAGCTGGCAGGGGGAAGGGATCAAGGGAGGTTGGCTGTGGTAGCACACTGACCTCCAGAGGCCAGCTCCTGCGTTGAGTGTTTGCTTCCTGGTGGTCAGTGTGTGTCATAGTGACTGGTTGACCTGTCATTCTGGTCATAACGGTCGCTTAGGCATATATATATATATATATATATATATATATATATATATATATATATATATAATCTCACCCAAACCCTCCAATTCTCTGGATATTGGCCCTATTTTACAGATTAGGAAATCGAGATGCAGAAAGATTAAACCAGTTGATGAAAATCATATAGTTAATAAGCAGCAGAGCAAGACTCTGAGTCCAGTCTTGTCTCTTCTTCTCTAGGATGCAATGTCATAAAAGCCACAGCACATCCATTCTCCAAACAGCTGGCACTCCTTGTGGAGTTACACAGCCTGTGAGATGCTTGTGTTTCTAGCCTCTCTCCTTGCAAAGAAAACATATTGAGACAGCTGCCCAGATTGTTTTAATCTTCTTGCATCCACAGAAAAAATATTCTAGGTCATAATCCACCAGTCATGTAAAATTTTTATAGCATCACCATCCATGGCTACTCCCACCCCAGATACTAGTTACTATGAAATTATGCCAGAATTTGGATCAAAGTATGGGGGGAAATTCAAGGCAAATTTTTATCTGATGAACTCATGGCAGAGAATCAAATTTCAGAGAGAGCTCCAGATTCTAGTATATTAAAAAACATTCTATAACTTTACTGTGAAGAGAGTACTTTATTAGAACAAATAAAGCATGCTGAGCTCTGCCGGGACACAGAGGTCATGCTAATGTGTGAGCCAAGGAGTCTTTTCTTGCTTTAGTAGAAAAGATAATAATCTGAAAATCATTAGCATATGAGGTTGGCTTGATTTAAAATGCACATAGGTATAAAAAGGTCCAGGAAATCAGTGTATTTATAGCTTGCCTACATTAGTCAGTGGAAAGGCCCTTGCTGCTCCGAAAGTAACACTTGGGATGGCGCTGTATCCTAGTACCTTCAGCAAAGCAAAGGCATGATTCTCATCTTCTGTTCCATAGGTTCCCTAATCTTCCACTTCACAGGGAGCCAGGGGAACAGTCAGGCCCCTCTGACACCACCTACACTCCAGCCCAGCTCTACAGCAGCTAGATCAAGAAAGTCACAGCCCCAGAAGTCCAAGAGCATCCCACCTGAAGGAGCCCTTACCCTAGACCCCACCACCTACCACCTAACCATCAGTCAGACTTAGAAAGCAGAGTCCCCTTAGCATTAAACCCAACAGGACACAGGATCTTCGCCACAGGGATAAAATGCAAAGCATTCTGGCCAGGCACTGCTCACCCAGCTCTTTCACAGAAGAACTGAGGAAATGACAGATAACAATCTTGTATACAAATGACCAGGATGCAGATTACAAGACCCCAGCCACACACTCAGTGGGCTGTCTGAGAGAAGCATTTTTATCCTCTTGGTACAGAACTTCATAATTCTTGGTCCAGAGCAAGTGTGGGCAAGGCTCCAGACACATGTGATATCTATCTGCCTAGAACTGCTTTCCCTCCCAAGAATCTCATAGTAAGTGTAGACTTTCCTGGGATGGGAAACAGCCAGGTCTGCTCGTTTTCTGGGCTCACAAAGGCCTCTGTGGCAGACACCCATCCACTGACTCTAACAGGAAAGGGAAGGGCTGGGGTGCAGAGGGGAACTTCACCTGGCACACTGGGCTGGAAGACTTTATTCAGATCCAAGGAGGAGGCTCTGGAATGGGTTTTCTGTGGCCGCGGTGGCGGGGTGGGAGGGTCCTCGCCCCTTTTCATGGCCTCTTCTATGGAGGTGCTAGAGTAAGATCTGCAGCAAAATAAGGGAAAGTCAGAAAGGAAGCAGCAAAGCTTTACTCTCTGAAGTTGGGTTGAAATGGAAAATACCCACAAAAGTCAAAGTGACTACAAAGGACTAAAAAGCTCCCAAAGCAAACATGAATTCTACTGTCCCCTGGATGCCCTATCTGCCACAATGCCCAAACCCCAATCGTGAATCAAAATCTTTTTAAATCTTTGCTCCTATTATATCTTAAACCTAAATTTACTGAAAAGAAAAACTTTCTATAAATTAAAGTCTGTTTCTACTGGAATTATTAATAAGAATAGCATGAAAACCCTTCTGCTTAGGTACTTCCCTTTTTTAGAAGAAGGGCTTCATGCTATTAACTGAGTGCAGAACTTTTCTTCTGTTTACATGCAAAGGTGATGACAGGCACATACTGAATTGGTACAGACAAGCTGAGAGTAAGACTCAAATGTTAAAGGGAAAATGCCACAAATGAAATTCAGGAAAGGAAAACACACACCAATCAGGTCGAGGGGTCTAGTTTGTCTTACCATGAGAATTACAGGTTTGGGGAAACTTTCAAAGCAAAAGCCTCCTCTTCACTTCCTCCCTCAATTTGTGACAAGGCAGTAGCTACCTAGACAACTTCTGAGATCATAATGTCAATAATGACATTTAAAGAAAAATGAGCTAAATAATTTGCCAAAGGTCACACAGCTAGAAAGTTGCATAGGTTCAATTTAAACTCTAGTCCCTATCTGTTTCCAAATTCCATTTCAAAAATGTTTTGATACTGCCTATGAGCCAGGGAAGAAATCTTTTGGTGATAGCAGACTGAAAGGTCCCAGGTTCGATTCCGGTCGGGGGCATGTACCTGGGTTGCGGGCGCATCCCCAGTGGGAGATGTGCAGGAGGCAGCTGAACAATGTTTCTCTCTCATCGATGTTTCTATACTCTCTATCTCTCTCCCTTCCTCTCTGTAAAAAATCAATAAAATATATTTTTAAAAAAATGTTTTGATACTGCCTATGAGCCAGGGAAGAAATCTTTTGGTGATAGCAGCTAGACTATTAGAGACTACTTACTTTCTAAATTAATTCCACTCAATACATTATTCTATTGCTTAGGAATAGGCTTGTGGATGAGTTCCCAATATGATTTTCTAAGAAGTGAATGGGTATGTACGTCTGTTCTATTCAGCTTCTCAGCCGACGTTGTGTCAAAAAAAGAAAATGACCTTTGAGTCAAAGATATGTCCTAGGGACAAATTAACCTCAGAAAACTGTTCTTGCTATTTAGCTATTAGAGTGGCACTTATGAAATTAGAATCTATCCATTTTTATTAGGTAACTTCAGTTCTTGGTAAAGTTGGTTTTCACATAGCAAGTTTTTGTTTTCCTGAATGAGTTCCTCAAGGTTTCTGTTTTGTTTGCCATACAAAGTTTTGATCTTTAATAAAGCCACCATAATGGCATGTGATGTGCTCTGGGGTGGTCCCCATCACACAACTGGCAAGACAGGCAAGTCAAAGGCATGCAGAAAGCATCAGGAAGAATGCTCTAATACTTTCAACCAGAATAAAATGGAATTTATCTGAAAGGACGACAAAGTTTTCAAATGGGAACTCTTGATTTAAAAAGGAAATTAGAGCCCTGGCTGGTTTGGCTCAGTGGATAGAGTGTCAGCCTGTTGATTAAAGGGTCCCGGGTTCGATTCTGGTCAAGGGCACGTTCCCGGGTTGTGGGCTCGATCCCCGGTAGGAGGCATGCAGGAGGCAGCTGATCAATGATTCTCTCTCATCATTGATGTTTCTATCTCTCCCTCTCCCTTCCTCTCTGAAATCAATAAAAATATTTTTAAAAATAAAAAAGAAATGAGAGACCCTAGCTGGAAATTAAAAGAACTTCTAATGCCAAATATAGCTTTAGTGACATTATTCACTAAATAAAGAAAAATGTGGGGGGGGGGGGTTGGAGATCAACCGAAGGACTTATATGCATGCATATGAGAATAACTAATGGACACAAGACAATGGGGGGTAGGGGAAGCCGGGGGAATGTCAAGGGGGGAAAAAAGGAGACATGTGTAATACTCTTTGTAATACTTTAAGAAATAAACACACACACACACACACACACACACACACACAGTTAAACATACTACTCTTTACCACATATCTCATGCCACTTTATTTCCATATATAACCTGTATATTTATATTTTGTTATTGAAAGTTAACTGAATATCAAATAAGTGATACTGAAAAACTGTGATTGCAACCAATTAAAATATAAATGTGCAGGGAATCAAAAATGATTAATACAGTAGTATTCGAGTGGTGATTTTTCCCTCTTTCCCTTATATTTCTACAAAGCTTTATTATTCTAAAAAGGAGGATAAAAATGATTTTATTCTCTTGGTCTCAGTAAAGACCCAAATAGGAGTAGTGAAATAAAAACATCCAAATTCGACCAGCAGACTAATCCCCAAAAGAATAATATATTAAAATTTAGCCAGTGAGATTAATAATCAAATATTTAACTATGAGATTTTGTAATTTCACTCACTTTAAGAGAGAGAGGAAGTCAGAAGTGAAAACTTTGAGGTTCAATTTACAGTTAACATAGAACACATAAGCAGATTTCTGCAGTTGAAAGGTTTTTACAACGACAAAGGCAGATAAATGTTACTAGTCCTACATCCTAAAGCCTACAGACTAATATGCAAAAGATCTATTCATCTTGTCCACCAGTGTGGCTCAGAGGTTGAGCATTGACCTATGAACCAGGTCACGGCTCAATTCCTGGTCAGGGCACACACTCGGGTTGCAGACTCCATCTCCAATAAGGGTCTGCAGGGGCAGCCAATCAATGAGTCTCTCTCATCATTGATGTTTCTATCTCTATCTCCCTCTCCCTTCTCCTCAGAAATCAATAAAAATATTTTTTTCAAAGGGATGATATATATATTTGCTCCTTCTATATACAAGGAAACAAAACTCCAATTTGGAAAATCCAGACATAAAAGATACACTAAGGGATACGGTAAATACGAAAACAAGATTTCCTTAAACATCAATATTTCAAAATATGATCAGATTTAAATTCACTTTTTTAGGAATGTGTCTAGTATCCAAATGAGAAAAAAATTCACTAAGAGCCAAAGGAAAACTTGGAAAAGACACATGTAGTATCCTATCTCACACTGCAATCTACTGGTGAAGAGGGCTCCCAATACCATCTTCTCTCTTTGATGTCCTATTGGTTCTTTTAGTCTTTCTGTTTTGTCCTTGCTCCTCCTTTCTGATGCCTCATGTCAGCCACGGCTCTGCCTCCCTGGCTCTCCCTCCCTCTTTTGCTAGCCTCTAGTGATTGAAAAACAGTGAAGCTGAGAAGAGGCTCTAATACAGGATGAAACAGACCATAAGTACTGCGTACCTGAAGGTTTAGACCTCATTGGAGTCACCATAAGCATTTCCTTTCCCTATTCTAGATTAGACCCCAGACTTCTTACTTTTTGGTGTTCACCTTATCATGACAGTAAATTTCAGTGTTAGTTACCTTTAAATTTTACTTCCTTCTTTACAAGGCTACTTCCCCCTACTCGTTATCATCCTGCAACAACTGGGGCATATCACACAGGCCACTTCATATCAAGTGACCAGAGCATAGCAGCTACTGTCTTCCAGCACCAACAAACACAGAAACTAAGAGTCTACCAGTAGCACTGCATGCTCCAGTCAGGCCCCTCATGACAGTGAACTCACCCATAGTCTAACTTTCAAATCAAAAGGAAAAGGAGATTGTGGGTTGGGCTTTGGGTTGGGGGTTTGTATTTCTAATTTGAAACAGGCACAAAGGGCATTAAAGTAGAAATTAAACAAACACTACCTGGATCTTGGTCTTGCTTTGAGACTGTTGGAATCCTTAGGAGTTGCTGAAACAAAGATTGATTATTGTTTGCTTGGGTTTCATTTCTGCAGTTAACAGGTTTATATACAACACCTGGGCTAGTACAGAGCACATCAACAGGTTAACGTGAACTACAGGTGTCCACGTGGACAACTTGACGTCTTCCACAGTTCCATGATTTCAGAAATTTATTTCTAAAGTTAAAGGCACAATTGAAAGGAAAGAAAAAAACAACATATTTTCCTTTCCTCAGAACACTAAGAAGCCATTCTCAAATCAAAGTTGATTAACAAAGAAATTCCAGTCTAAAAAGACAACCTTCTCAAGGGGTTATCTATGTACATAATGAAGGGTTCAGACTTAATGATTTCTTGGTCTATCATGACTGCCTAGTAATACATTTTGAATCAGTCTCCCCTGCAGGCTAAGAAGAAATCTATTGGGCTATATATGTTAAGGTTTTCTTAAAATACACTACCAGAGCAGCATGACCAGAAGAAATCAAAGTTCCAACAAGTAAGTTGCACTGTGCCAAGCAACTTTTCCTAAAAGAAAATATTCTTGTGTCCTATGTCTCTATGACCAAATTGTACAGAGAATATTATGGCATGAAATCATTAAAATATTTTGTCTACCATACAACCCTTCCTTATCAAATTTCAATCATAAACTAACTTGCTCACTACTGACACCCATAAAGCCTACTTCCCCATCCCAACTTGTTGAGAGTAATTAGAAACATTTACAAAAACATTAATATCCTTTTGATGTTTTCAATCCTCTATGAATGTCAACTTTAGAAACCACTAAAGTTGACATTTTGCCAGCACTGCAAATTTTTCATCATAAAATGGCATAAAAATTCACAGAAAAAGCGCTGCTAACTAGGAACAAAGAATTATAGTTTATATATTGTTTGCACAAATCCTTCCAGAAAGAAAATGTCTCACTGCATCATCTCCTCCTCTTTCACATCGCTCAAAGATAAAACCCTCCTTGTGTATGAAGCAGCCTGAATTTACAAGGACCATTAAAATCCTTGGGTTAGATAAGCAGAGCGGGAAGGGGAGCTACAGTGCTGACAAGACACAAAGCAAACTGGCATTACGCATCCCCATTCCATGGGGTCAGCTGCAGAAGAGGTACATTTCTCCCAACCTACTCATTTTGGCTTGCTGTAGTGAGAATACAGGCATCTTTCAACTCAAACCACTGAAACACTGCCAGAGCTCCGGAAAGCCTGGGCAGCCGAAGAGTCTGAGCCCTGTCTTACCCATTATCAACAAAAACTAATTCCCCCCAGGCATCAAAGGAAAACAGCCTAAGGAGAGCCTCTGAGACCTCCAGCCAAGCTGGCCGCCTTGGGGTGGGTGGAAAGTGTGAGCAAACTCACCACAGAGCTGGGGGCCACCCTCTAGCAGGCTGCCCACAGCAGGCTCCGGCTCTGTGGCCCTCTTCTCCCTCAGGCCCCACTGCTTTCCACAAATATGTAGATAGAAGTCTCAGCCATGTGAAAATACTGTTCACCAAACCAGACGATGGTGACCGTTAATTCTTTTGTCAATTGACACTATCTTTGTCTTTTTGCTGGGGTAGGGACGGGTGTGGAAACGGGGTAAACCCTGCTGGTGAGAGATAGACAGATGGGGTGAGGGGCGCAAATGAGCACTAGAGACCAGTTCGGATGTCGTGAGGCCTGCGTGCTCCTCCTGGCCATGGCACTCACTAGTTGTTAGCTCTCTGAGCCTCAGTTCCCTCGCCTACAGGATGAGGAAAATAAAAATGTAGCCATTCCTCACGGGAAGAGACAAGGCACCAAAGGTACTTTAACAACTATATGTATTTTAGAATTGCAAAATATTACTGTTGTACAGTTTTCCAAATTTTTTAAGTTTAGAAATCTCATTTTTAAATATAGTTCCTTCTAGGACAGTAAAGGAAAGGCAGGTGGGAGTAGGTAATGGAAACAGAACTGATCTATCCCATAGGACCATGGGGTGATAGCTGGCCATCGTGGAAGCTGCTAGAATCACTAACGGCATTCAGAAGACTACACCAGTTTGAGGATGAACAGGCTTAATCCACTCAGCATTACCTAGAGACATCAAGAAAAAGATCACCATTGTACAGTGTGCTCTGTTGAATTAGCTGAAATATAATGTTAGCTAAGAAATCTATTAGACTCCACTGATATATAGGCTTTCCACAATTAAAAGGGTCAGGTTATATGAAAAAATATGTACAAGGGATACTCCCATTCCCTGATAATAAAGTCGCACCCCATCTGTAACCCACCACATCGTCATCTTCATCACCATTACTATTACTAGTGTCCCGGTGCACAGATTCATGCACATTGAAAGGAAATTAATTAGAAGAGATATTTTAATATCACTATTCGTCCTTTCTCTATAATAGAAGTGTCAACCAAATTCACAATCGACAGTGACAGATAAAAACATAAGCATGCAATTGGCGCCAGCAAGAGCTTTATATGTATTGCACATGTGCGAGCCAACTTAGCCTTTCATATATGTAGAATAAACTTGCTTAATTAGACCTGCTTTCTGATTTAGCTAAACTTTTTCCAGCCCAGTGAAGCACCCCAACTTCTCTTCCAGGTAATTGTCAGCAACACAGCAGTAAATATCAACATGAAGCAGGTTATTATTATAGATCACCCAGGGAGAACAAAGGGTAAGATATTTAACTGCAGCAGTGTTTGACTATATGCTGCGCAGTGAGAAAACTTGAAGTTATTTTCAAGGTCCACCATTTCTTACTTCATTTTAGTCGGGTCAAGTTTCTAAACTTTCTAAATCTCCATTTTCCAGCTAATGAAAAGAAAATAGGATTCCATCGAGTCTCCTATCTACCTACTCCAGGACTTTTGTGAGGATCAAATGAGATGAGGCACATGAAAACGCTTCACAAACATTTGGTTAAAGTGTAAAATGCACCTGGCTATAAAGCAAGTCGTGTTTCTGGGCTGAAGAAACTCCAAGGAGAAGTTGCTAAGGAGAGGAAGCTGGGCATTGCTATGTGACGTCATTACCCGGTGCCCACAGCTACCATTTCCGGGCTGGGCTGGGCTGGGCTGGGCTGTGGGCCGCATTTTGCACCATGGGGTCTTGGCAGCATTGGCTGTGATTTGGTGGGGTGTCGCTCTGGGGTGGTGGCGGGGCCTGTGTCTCACTTGGGGAAGCCAAGTGTTGGTTTGTCGGTGCCAGGTCCGTGGTGCCGTTTATTTTTAAATGGCCAGTGCATGTCATGGCAGCTCCTGCATTGAGCTTCTTCCCCCTGGTAGTCAGTGCACATCATAGCTACCAGTCGGACAGACACTTAGCCTTTTATACATATAGATTATTATCACCACCCACTGTGGAAGAGCAGGGCATAAAGATGCTTTTCCTCCCACCTGCAAAAACATATCCCAGGCATGTCTTGGTAAGTCTCCACAGGTTTCTCCACAGGAGTTCACTATTCCACTTAAGTCTTTCATCAGTCTCTGAGCCCCTGAAAGTCAAGCTCAGCATTTGGAGCATGTGAATATCTGCAAAAATGGTGAGGGCATGTTGTGTTGAAACCCAGGCAGACGCCAATGGGTGGGTCATTGCTTCTCATTTAGTTAGGAAAGGGAAGAAGAATGACAACTTCCTAGAATACTCCAGGCATGTCATATTTCCAGGAAAGAGTTATGGGATAAGAATGCAAGCCTGAACTTTAATTCTCAAAAAAAAAAAAGGCAACAACTCGACTGAGGTGAAGTGTCCACGTGGCACAGATAGCCAGAATTAGAAACCATCACCTTGAAACTCCAATGTCTCCTGCTGGGAATCCAATTCCCTCATATAGATTCCAGAAGGGGGCAGCAGAGGGAAAACTAATCAGGAATCACATGGCATGCTCCCAGGCAGAATGTGAAACAATTTTGGATGTACTTCACATAATGTGGCACTCCCTGAGAGGTTTTATCTAGTGACACCACATCCTATTCAATGAAGGAACGTTAACAGTGATATCTAAAGCTCACCCCAGAGAACACATGATGCTCATGAAAAAAAAACAAGAAGAGTTATTAGCCTCAAAGGCTGTTGGAGAAGCAGCAGTTTAACTCGCTACATTAAATAGTTTTTACTAATTTCATAATATGAAGTTTACAAAAATTGGGATGTATCCACTTTAGCTCCACAAATTAGGGTTACAAAGAACCTGCCTCAGACATTTCTCCTACACAAATAGAGCATTTTCCTCATGATAAAGGAATCCAAATCAATTTCAAAAGCCAAAACTAGGCTTGAGAATTCCTACCACTTTTGGAATCATGGCTCATCTTCATTTTCTATTACTTAACACTAGTGGCCCAGTGCACAAAATTCGTGCACGGGGGGGGGGGGTCCCTCAGCCCAGCCTGCACCCTCTCCAATCTGGGACCCCTCGGGGGACGTCGGACATCCCTCTCACAATCCGGGACCTCTGGCTCCTAACCGCTTACCTGCTTGCCTGCCTGATTGCCCCTAACCACTCTGCCTGCTGGCCTGATCACCCCTAACTGCCCCCACCCTGCCAGACTGATCGCCCCCACTACCCCCCCCAATGACCTGCTTGTCCCCAACTGCCCCCCCCCCGCCAGCATGCTCGCCCCCAACTGCACCCCCTGCCGGCCTGCTCGTCCCTAACCATTTCTGCCTCGGCCCACCACCATGGCTTTGTCCAGAAGCACGTCCAGTCTCCCAGAAGGTCTCCCAGTCTAATTAGCATATTACCCTTTTATTAGTATAGATGGCCTTCTAGAGATAGCTGTTACCAAAATAGGTTACACATCAGAATCACCTCGGGGCTGCCTAAAAATACAGATCCTTAGGCCTCACATCTGAAATCAATCATAGTCATTCATATGCTCTCTCATGCATTTCTCTCTCTCTCTCTCTCTCTCTCTTTCTCTCTCTCTTCCCTCTTTTTCCTTCCCCCCTTCCACCTTCTCCCTCCCTCCCTCCTTTTCCTTCTTCCTCCCCCTCTCCCTCTATTCCTCTCTCTTAAACCTTCAATGAACTTGGTGTTTGTGAAATAATGCACTATAACATAAGCCTCAATGTTATATTGACCCCTTTGTTCCAACTTTAAACAAATAAGCCTGGGATGATAGCTAGCTAACCAAAACAAACATGATTTACTTATTAAATATTGAGAGATTAAAAAAGAAAGCAGCAATTTCTTCCATATCCTCATAATCAGAGCTCCAAATAGTAACATCTTCCCTAGCTAGTTTGTTTGTAACTAGGTTTATCTTGGTTCAATGATGGGTCCATTGAGAGAGCTGAGGACACAGGCCCGGCAATCTCCATGGTCCACAGATACAGTTCCAACTCTCCAAGAACCTGGGCAAACACAACTTTTATTTTTCTCTTTGGAATCCACTCCATACGTAAGAACATTTGTTTGCCTTCCTGGTGGTAAAGTGTAATAAAAATACTTGAGATTTTTACTTTGGAAATGGAAGATTTCAACTGCAGACCTCCAATTAATCTACTCCATCAACTGATTCTACACAGAAATTTCAATGGCTTGTTGAAATCCTCTCAACTCCAAGCTTTCTCAATTCTACACGTAGGAACAATGAGACTAAATTCAAACTGAGTGATCCTTTCAGTAAAACCTAAATTCAGAACTTAAGAAGAAATACCTGAAAAGGGGGAAGGGGTAAAAAAAATTTCCTTGTAATAAAACACAAAACAAATATTTTAAGAGAATTATACATACTATCACACTTATACCAATCTTCTACTCACTAGAACTAATGGAGATTTTTTAATGAGAAATAATTACATACATATGTTAAAACTATTTTCTCCTACCTGGATCCTCAGATGTGTCCTTTGGTAAGGCTTCATCCATAGTACTTTTCAGAGCTAGTGACGTTTTGTTTTTAAAGAACAGAGAAAGAAAGAAAAGGGAGGGGGGGGAGAAAACTATAACACTTTATTTCTCTGGCAAATTACATTAAAACAAAGAATCCCTAGTCATCACTTATGAAAATGGTGTTACAAACTTCTATAACTGCTATAGCACTTACTAAAACAATAAAGAACTCTTAAAGTATGAAAATAAGTTCTCCCAAGAGAACAAAGCAGTATTTTCAACTTTCCAGAGACAGCGCCTCTAGTGGCTATGAGGAGTATTACCAGGAGATATTAGGCATTTCCCCTTTCATTCCTGACATCCAGATCAATGATATCAGAATCTCTCTTGAAGTGAAACCCAGGCTCCAGTTTTTTTAGAGCTCAGTTGATTATTCCAATATGAACTCGAGGATAAGACCCCCTAATTAATAAAGAGACCGGTCAGAGTACATCCTGCCATCTATTTACAATGTCCAGTTCTGCCTGCCTCTCCCAAGCATGCAACTATTGTTTCCTAAGGGAAAACTTATTTTTCATGTTTAACTCCCATACCAAGTTGCATCAATGGCAGGTCTCAACAATAAAACCTGAGATCGCTTCAATGATTTTTAGAAGGAGCAATGGCCTGAGAGAAAATCTTGGTTGTTATCCCCTCTCTTTTTCTTTTATTTAAATAGTTTATTGACTTTTAGAGAGAGGAAAGGAGAGAGAAATAGAGGGAAATATTAATGGGCTGCCTGGTGCATGACCCCTACTGGAGATCAAGTCCACAACCCGGGTATGTGCCCAGACCAGGTCTAACCAGCAACCTTTCGGTGTATAGGACGCCGCCCAACCAACCGAGCCAAACCGGCCAGGGCCTCTCTCTCTTTTTCTTACTAAGCAAATGATTCATACTGAGTCTGAACTTTTAGTTTACTCATTTCTAAATTTTAGGCGATGAACATACCACCCTCCATTCGGTTTTGTGAGTTCTGGGTAGATAGCGTATGAGAAAAGATGTGGTAGATTATAAAGCATTATACAGAAGTATGAAGTTGAGGGGGGATTCCTCCTGTTCTTCTCAATATTCCCAGGCCAACTTATCTCTGTACTTGGTAATAGCTATAACATGGATCACTGTTTTGTACTGCTTCTCATCCACCCACAAAGATAGACAAATCTTTATCATAGCCACACAGTCACAGATAAAGCCCAGGGACAGAAACTCTCTCCAGAAGATAATTTCCTCATGGACTAGAGCTTTGTATAAATGTGCATTTGTACTGATGCTCTGGGATCACATCTGCCAAAATAAGATGCTAAGCTCTCAATTATTTCAGCTTCCAGTCATTTCCTAATTAGTATGACCAGATTCCAATGTAAGGAGTCAGGATAGCCTGAGGGTCAGCAGTGAGTAAGGAGCCAATGAGCTATGGGGGGCTTTGGACACTCAAGCTCTTGTTACCACTTTATGAACTATAGTTTTGGGACAACAATTTAAACTACTTAATCCATCCAAATGTGTTCATGTACTGATAACTGCCCTCATGTGCTCTAGAAGCCAACCATTCCAAGAGAAGTGGATAAACAAAATATAGGCAGAATGTCCCTAACGGAAGAAAACTCATTCTTTTCATACCTTGTTTGTCATCACCAGTCATATCTTCGGTAGAAACGGGAAAGTCAGCCACGTCTTTAATAGATAACTTCTTGGAAAAGGAAAGAAAATTAATTATACAGATTGAATAGAACTTAAATGATGTACACATATGATGAAAATGTTTTAAAAGCAATATATCTTGCCAATATTTCTGTCTTCAGTAAACCCTAACATTTAATATTATTTTTTTAGGTTCCTAGTGAGGAACCTAGTGTATTGAAATAGATATATGCAGAGAGGAATAAATAACCATTCAGATTAAGGCATATGTATAGACCACATATTAAATCTGAATCCAATGTAGGATTCAGCCAGAGACTCTTGTAGCATTTGTTCATTCAGTGAAGAACAAACCCGTGCTCTAGCCAGTTTGGCTCAGAGGATAAAGCGTCAGCCTGTGGACTAAAGTGTCCCAGGTTCGATTCTGGCCAAGGGCACATGCCCAGGTTGCAGGCTCAATCCCCCCCAGTAGGGGCATGCAGGAGGCAGCCAGTCAATGATTCTCTCACCATTGATGTTTCTCTCTATCTCTCTCCCTTCCTCTCTGAAATCAATAAAAAAATTTTTAAAAAAGAACAAACCTGTAATTTATGTGCTTTTTCATAAGCAAAGAGAGGTTCTGACAAGTGGCCCCATAAGGTGGGTATATGCCAGGATCTGTTAAGCAGAGGGTATTCTACCCTGATTCATAGCCTCCTTATCCTGGAATAAGAGCATTTTAATGATGAGCACAACAAAATGTCATCCTAACTCACTTATGAGAAAAGTCTTCACTTATACTAATAAGATGAATACCCAAATTGATCAAATATTGATTAGTTTAAAATTATGTTAAAATCTATTTACTATAAATTTATTTCTTATAAAGTCTCAATTAACATGCACTCTAAGACTTCTGATAGATTAAAGAATAATATATTCATATTTGCTATATATAAACAAATCCTAGAAAGATATCTACAAATTGAAGGGTGACTGGGTACATAAAGGAAAGAGATGGGAGAAGGACTTGTCACTATATGCCTTTTGGTATTCTTTTTTATTTTAAACATATTCAAAAAATCAAATAAAGAAATAAATTTTAAAACTTAAAGGAAGTAGGGTAAATTCCTGGAGCTACCTGGAACTCCAAAATGTTAATTGGTTTATCTCTCAGAATCTGAACAACCCCCAAAAGATAAAGAGTACTGTTTTTAAACTGTTCCAAAGAATGGAGTTATAGTACTGCTTGATAGTAATCTGATCTACTAGTAGGATTTAATTCTCAGGCAGGTCATTCTTGGCATTACGATGAAGTATCCAGATGTAATTGCCTATTCAAAGTCTACTATCTCCAATGGAACAAAGAATGTATCTTAACATTGCCTTTCTTTCATTTTCTTCTCCTATCTAGATTAGAAACCAGATACTTAGTAGAAGAATATGACTCAGGGGTAGAAAATGTAGATTAGAAAGAAATCTAAAAAAGAGTTGAAATAAATTTTAAAAATCTAAATAATTGAACAGAAAACTTGATATTATTAGGATGGCACTACTCCCCAAACTCATCTACAGATTCAATGCAATCCTTTTCACTTTTCTGCAGAATTTGACCATATGATCCTAAATTTCATAAAGAAATGCAAGGAATCCAGAATAGTGAAAATATTCTTGAAAAAGAAGAACAAAGTTAAAGGACTCACACTTCCCAATTTTAAACCTTACCACAAAGTTAGAGTAATCAAGACAATGTGATATATACTAGCATAATGACATATAGATGGGATAGAATTGAGAATCCATAAGTAAACCCTTACATTTGTTCAAGTGATTTTCAATAAAGTTGCAAAACAATTCAATGGGGGGGGAATTGTTTTTTCAATAAATAATTCTGGAATAACTAATAACCCATATACACATATAAAAGAATGAAGTTAGACCTCTTCCTCACAGCATACACAAAAATTAACTCAAAATGGATCATAGACCAAAATGTAAGACCTAAAACTACAAAATTCTTAGAAGAAAACAAAGGAGTGAATCTTCATGATCTTCTATTAGGCAATGGTTTCTTAGATATGACACCAAAGCACAAGCAACAAAAGAAAAGATAGATAAATTGAACTTCATCAAAATAAACATTTGTGTTGCAAAAGATGCTATAAAGAAAGGGAAAAGAAAAACCAAAGAAAGAGCAAATACTTGCAAATTATATACCTAGTAAGGGACTTATATCCAGAATACATAAAGAACATGTATAACTCAGTAATAACCCAATTTATAAACAAAAGGTTTGAACAGACATTTCATCAAAGAAGATATACAAATGGCTAATAAGTACACAAAAAGATGTTCAGCATCATTAGTCATTAGGAAATTCAAATCAAAATCAGTAGGATGGCTAAAATAAAACAGACAGTAGGGGAGGCCAGGGGAATGTCGGGGGGGGGGCATATGTAATACTCTGTAATACTTTAAGCAATAAAACAAAATTAAAAAAATAAAATAAAATAAAACAGACTATAACAAGTATTTACAAGGACATGGGGAAATTGGAACTCTCATACATTGCTGGTGGAGGAATATAAAATGGTGCAGCTGCTTTGCAAAACAGTTTGATAGTTCATCAAAAAATTAAACACAAGTTACAACATGATCCAACAATTCCACAACTAGGTATATATCCAAGATAATTGAAAACATGTTCACACAAAAACTTGTACATAGCCTGGCCATGTGGCTCAGTGATTGAGCATCGACCTATGAACCAGGAGGTCACGGTTTGATTCCCAGTCAGAGCACATGCCCATGTTGCAGGCTCAATCTCCAGTAGGGGGTGTGTAGGAGGCAGCCTATTGGTGATTCTCTCTCACCGTTGATGCTTCTATCTGTCTCTCCCTCTCCCTTTCCCTCTCTGAAATCAATAAAAACATATTAGAAAAAAACTTATACATAAATGTTCATAGCAGCATTTTTTCTAACAGCTCAAAAGTGGAAACAATAACCCAAATGTCCATCATCTGAAGAATGGACAAAATGTGGCATATCCATACAATGGAATACTATTCACCAATAAAAAGGAATGAGCACTGACACAGCATGAATGAACTTTAAAACATTATACTAAGTGAAAGAATCCAGCCATAAAAGATCACATATTATATGATTCTATTTATATGAAATGTCCAGAATAGGCAAATTCAGAGACAGAAAATGGATTAGTGATTATCAGAGACTTGGGGGCTGGGGAATAGTGAATCACTTAATGAATACAGGCTTTCTTTTTGGAGTGATGAAAATGCTCTAAAATTAGACTATAGTAATGGTTGCATAGCTTTTAATATACTAAAAACCACTGAACTGTATACTTTAAATGAGTATGGTATGTAAATTATACCTCAGTAAAGGTGTACACAAAAGAAAGAAATCCAGTGATCTAAGAAACTCTGCTAAGAGGAGTATACCTGAAATTATAATCTTTAATTCTTGATAGAACATAGTTACAGCTCTGCTGTCTTTAGAAAAAGATGTACTGCTGAGCAAACTTCTCATGAACTGAATCAGCTACAGCTTCATTCCTAACACAAGCACCTGTATGGAGTCATCCCTCACAGGGCTGATGACCAAGATCTATTTAAACTCCATGCACACATTCATGAAAAAATAAAAGGGTGTAGAAAGAACAATGAATGAAATAGTTTAGAAGAACATAAAATATTTAATCATTAGCTATTAAATTCTGACCTATAGTGTTCAAATGGCCAAACCATCAATTAACCTCATTACTTCACCCCTGATTTTTGTTTAGTACATCATTATTTAAAAGCACTGCACCCTTAAAAATAACAGTTTTGTTGGGAGTTTTTGTTGTTTTTTTGCTTTCTTGTTTGGATAGGACAAAGCAAAGACTAGGTAGCTTTTAACCTACTCCCTCAAAGGAACCAGTTAAAGCTTATAAAAGTATATAAAACTTAGCTGCATATAAGGTCCATGTGTGTGTAAGTCAGTAATTAATTTCTCAAAAAAAGCATTATTTGTCTCTGTTGAAGGGGCAAAGACCATCTGATACCATGGCAAGCTGGAACAAAACATTTATCCAGCAAGAATAATAATTTATGACACTTTTTAGTAAATTACCTAACAACCTCATAATTTTGCACAAGCAGGGGGACTCATAGCAAAAAAAAAAAAAAAAAAAGGCAACTACATAAGAGAGCTATGGAGTTTATGTGTCCTGGCCTGACAGGCAAGCCTCTCCAGACACTGCCAGCAGCCCCAGAGTAGACTGAGGACCATCAAAAATGGTTATATGGCCCTGGCTGGTGTGGCTCATGGAAAGAGCAACAGCCTGCAGACTGAAGGGCCCCAGGTTTGATTCCGGTCAGGGGCACATGCCCGGGTTGTGGGCTTCATTCCCAGTGGAGGGCATGCGGGGGGTGGGGGAGGAGCAGCCGATCAGTGATTCTCTCTCATCACTGACGTTTCTATCTCTCTCTCTCTCCCTTCCTCTCTGAAATCAATAAAAATATATTTAAAAATAAAATTTAAAAAGTGGTTATATGTTTGTTATATGTTTCTCCATCATATTCAATATACAGAAAAAGAAATTTAAAAGGCCGAAAGTCTTCAAAAGCACATCTATCACACCTCCTGAAATCACTGTTCATTACATCTTTTTCCCACGAGTAGAAATTTGTTGAGGAAAGTAACATGGAGGCTATGACTCCACGAAAGAGCAGCAGAGAAGCCAAGAGAGCTGTTAACAGAGAGAGCACTGTAGAAGCAGGAAAATAATAATCACACACAATTATAAGAACTTAAAGAAATGGCCCCTGTATACTGCCTTTGGCTTCTATCATCTTGCCACGGTTTTAACTAGTGTCAGAGAACTGACACTAGGAGCCTGTGAATAAACCTCCATTTATTAAACTTTTCTAGATTTTTAGGACAGGAAGATTAGGTATCATAAGTTGTTATCATTGCAATCATGATGAGGATGATGATGACAGTGCTGAAATTAATAATAACTATAACAACTATTTATCAGTGCATACTGAAGGAATACTAAGCATGTGGCTAAGAACCTACATCAATGGCCCACCATGGTGGAAATTCTGGTTTCTCTTGGGGATCATCCAAATCAATCTTCTTCTGGTCCAAAAGTTAAACACTCTGAGGGAGAAGGCAGCTTTGAATGTGGTTTGGGGCCCTCATATATAGTTCTCAAACCTCCTCTCAAAACTGTTCTGGTTCATTATATTTTGCTAATACTCAGCTACTAAAAATACAACTTTACAATTTTTACTTCAAAATTAAAGCTTGGTTAAAGTAAGTAACTTGGATAGCATTTTTCTGGCTTAGTTTGGCTATACCTCAATTTCACCTCTAGAAAGTCAAGAGACTATTTTGCTTATTTCACCAAGTCTAGTTTTAGGGAGAAAATTAAAAAGATAATTATAGATATGTCTGGGGTCAAAATTTGAAAGGATGAGCCCCAAATTAAGAACTAACTATGAAGAGAAAATGTTATAAAAGTAGATTTTACAGAGTTTGTAAAGCACATAGGCTAATGGATTTAATTCTAAACACATCCTTAACTAATTTACATATGAAGATCTTTTACCTCCATCCGATTCAAGTCATGAGGTTGTTGGTTTGCTGGCATGGACTCAGAATAAGAATCAAATAACGCACACTCCCACTTGGGTTTAGGAAAGGCTAAGAAGAAACAAAAAGAATACATATAGTCATAGCAGGCACTGTTTCCTACATAACAACAAAATCAGCTAGCTCCTAACAACTGGTTATGGCACTCATCATGCTGAGATATAAATTTTCTATATATATAACCTGGAACTTCTATCATCTCCATTTACACATGATGAAACTGAGGAACCAGGAAGTTAAACAACTTACTCAAAGTCATATAGTTGGTAAATGATTCAGCAGGGACTTGAATTGCCAGCAGTCCTGCTAAATGGTCTTTAGCATGTCATGTTGTAACATAGTTGTTTTCTATATTAACCACTGCTATCACAATACTTAAGTTTTAACTATATACTACTAGCATAATTTTTAAATAGTAGTAACTATGGTAATAGTTTTAACACTCCGGTGTGGGGTGAATTTCCCGCCAAAATATAAGATGGCTCTGTCTTTTGGTTTTGTTCCATCCACCAAAAGGGTGGATTACAAACAAATATTTGGTAATACGCAGTTACAATCGGCCCGAGTTTACACGTTTCCCGCACTCCACCGCAAATCTATATGAACCGAGTTAAAGACAGCTCCCGCGGAGTACGCGCAATTCACGCGAGCCGACTTAACTCGTTTCCCCCACTCCAAGTGTTAATACTATAAACATTAATAAAGGAAACACTACAGTTTAGCTATTCTTGTTGGAAATAGAATCTTACGATGGTATGTGCCCAAGAAAATTTTATGAAATACTCCTTTCTTTTGGTTAGAAGGAGTAACAAAAGTAAGAGCACAGGTTCTTGCTGATTTACAAGAGAGGAAATAAGAATCATGTTATGAATTTCTAATACAGAACAGTGACAAGGGCTGTTAGTTTGGATGCTAACTAGATCAGCATGAGGAAAAATCATGCCACTACATAAGCTAATACTTATTTAACACTCACGCTATTTCTTAGAAGTGGCTTGTTTCATCACTGTGTCAGAAAGTAATTAAGAAAGATCGGTCTCAATAACTAGAAAATTTGTCAATATTCCAAAGAGGAAAAGCAGATTGGGGTAGACAATAAACAGAAGCTACAAATCAAATTTGTCAAGACCAGCTATTAAGAAATCAAAATTTTAATGCCATGTGTGATATTATGATTTATAATAAGGAATATATATTTGGTCCTACTCCCCATTTCTGGCACAGAGTTTCCAAACCCCTAGGAATTTCCAAAGTAATGAGAACAACAATGGTGTCTCCTTTTATGTTAATGAGATGATGAAACCCATCAAAGAATGTTAGCCAGGTTGCCATGTGGTTTGAGGACTGGAACTCCTAGCCTCAGCCTCTTATTTCCCATGAAGGAGAGAGGCTTGAGGTTGAATCAATCACCAATGGCCAATGACTTAGTGAATCGTGATTATGTAATGAAGTCTTCATAACCCCCCCTCGCAAAAAAAAAAAACTTTTTTTTTTTCAGAAAGCTTCCATGTTAGGGAATCAGAACGCTTCCATGTGCCACTGTGTTGGGACTCGAACTCCATGAGGACAAAAGCTCCTTTGTCCAGGATCTTACCCTTTATATCTCTTCATCATCTCATCAGGCTGTTCCTTTAATATCCTTCATAATAAATCAGTAATCTAGTGGGTAAACGGGTTTTCCTAAGTTCTATAAGCCATTTTAGCAAATTAATTAAGCCCGAGGAGGGGGTTGTGGAAGCCTGTAATTTATAACCAGTTGGTCAGAGGCACAGGTAACAGCGAAGACTTATGACCAGCATGTGAAGAGGATGGTAGTCTCGTGGAGCTCCGTACCTGTGGAACCTGATTCTATCTCTAGTTAGAAAGCGTCAGAACTGAGTTCTCAGACACAAGAATTGCTTGTTGGTGTGGGGAAGCCTCCATCATATTTTAAAAAATGTTTTTAATCAAGGGCTTAAAATAAATTGGCATTGTTGTTAATCCTTTCTCACCCTTCCATCCCCACCAGGGTTTGAAATACCAACTTCCCTCTGCAGTAAAGTACTGGCCAGTGAGTAACAACTACAATAGACAGTTGAGTACAAGTAGATTAAATTGTTCATTTGCTTATTCTGGTCTGAATTTCACTGATATCAGGTCGGGCAAACCACGGATCCTGGTGATTTTTTGACTATACCAAGGTGGTCTCACTCTTTCCTTGGTAAAAACAGCAAAACACTTTTCCAAGTACTGTCTCTCAATCCAGCCCCAAGAGCGAAATCCGAGATAAGATTTCTCTTTCTAGTTTATAAGTGAGCTCACTAGAATTGCATGACTAATACCTTATCATGAGGCCCTCTTGCTGGGTAAAAAGCTAGCACTTTCAAAAACTACAAATGCCATTAACTAACTGCTAAATCTCCCTCCAGCGTGTCCTCATCTCTGCATCTCCATTGTCATATCCCCAGTGTCAACCTCCCCACAGCTCCTGACTAGACTACTGCCATAACTGATCTTGTTTCCACCCCTTACTCCTGAAAACCTGTTCTGTGGTCCGAAACCAGCAGGATTCTTTCAAACAGCAAATCTGATTGTGTCAGTTCAGTTCCTGCTTGAAACACATCAACATCATTTCCCAAGATTTGTTCCCCACCTTCTTCTTCAGCCTCATCCCCATTCCCTTCACCCTGGCTCTTTGCCCTCCAGCCACTGTGGCCTCAACTGCTCCAAGTCCCTCTTAGGGCTTCTGCAACATACCTGCTGTCCCCTCTACCAGCACCCACTCTTCCCCCTTCTTCACCTACACAACCCTTAGCACATCCTTCCGGTCTCAGCTCAGACATTTAAGAAAGTCTTCCCTAAGGTCATGCACCCTCTTACTGCAGCTATACTTCCCCTTTATAGCATCTACCATTGGCTCCAATTACACATATGTGAGTTTATTTAACATCAATCCTCTAACTGCCAGCAAGTTCCACGATGGTAGGAATTCTCTTTTATACAGCATTATGACCAGAGAGAATAACACAGTGCCTCTCATAGTAAGTACTGAAATATTTTTAACAAACTACAGTAAAAATCTATACCAGAATCTATCCCATCACCCAGACATAAAAAAATATCAAAAGGCCCATGTGTAAGCCACCAAATAATCCAACATTTCCTTCCAACTCAGCCCTTTAATTGTCACTGTTAGGGGGGAAATCAGATACAATTCCTGTTTCATTATTTTATTGAAAAGAAGCTTATATAGTTGTAAATGCATGAAGGTATCAACCAAATTTATGCTTTTCACTAATCTTGTCAAAAACTGGATTCGATTTTTTTAAAGAGTGATTATAGATCAATTAGAAGACTATTGGAACAAGAGCTGAGTTTTTTTAAAAGGCAAAGGGATACCATAAAAATGAACTCCCCAAATCAACAGGACCACTCATATTTCAAAGTCTAAAAGCACAGAGAACTAGAAAGTTCTGGCCATTTTCTTGAGCTGTATACAAAGATAACCATTGGTGATAAAACATTAAGTTAGCTAAACCCTCAGGATTTGCCTGAAATATACTATCACTGAGTTTGATGGGGATTTATGAGGTCTCTCATGTTTTTATTAGAACCATCCTATCTAATAAAGAGGGAATATGCTAATTGGCCATCACGCTCTCACAAGATGGCAGCACCCACAGCCACAAGATGGTGGCGCCCAGTCCCCTCAGCCCTGCCTCATCCAGCTGGAGTCCCCCAGTCCTCTCAGCCCTGCCAGGGGGCGTCAAAGACCACATACCTCATCCAGGCGAGTCCCCCTGTCCCCTCAGCCCCGCCTCATCCATCCTCAGTCCCCCAGTCCCCTCAGCCCCGCCTCATCCATCCTCAGTCCCCCAGTCCCCTCAGCCCCGCCTCATCCAGCCTCAGTCCCCCAGTCCCCTCAGCCCCGCCTCATCCAGCCTCAGTCCCCCACTCCTCTCAGCCCCGCCTCATCGAGGTCTCAGTCTCCTAGTCTCCTGAGGCCCGTCTCATCCAGCCTCAGGCGCCTAGTCCCTCGGCCCCGCCTGAACTAGTCACAGACCC
>NW_005871097.1:3226858-3269419 GCF_000147115.1 Myotis lucifugus
TTCCCACCCACCCACCCTCCCCCACCTTCCCTCTGATATTCAACAGTCTGTTCAATGCTTCTATGTCTCTGCATCCATTTTATTCATCAGTTTATTTTGTTCATTAGATTCCACATATGAGTGAGATCATATGAAACTTGTCTTTCTCTGACTGACTTAGTTCACTTATCATAATACTCTCCAGGTCCCTCCATGCTGCCTCAAAGGGTGAGTGATCCTTCTTTTTTACTGAAGAATAGTATTCCATGGAGTGAATGTACCACCACTTTATCCACTCATCTACTGATAGGCACTTGGTCTGTTACAGTTGCCAAGATAGCCCGAGGAATACTGGTGCTTCTTTGCCTCAATCCAAGAAAGAAAGAGGGATGGGGAGAGAGGGAAGGGGAAATGAGGAAGAGGTGGAGAGGGGAAGAAAAAAGAGGGGGGTTGGGGATAACAGAGATGAAGAGAGACACCAAAGAAGAAATAGAGCAATTTGTCATGCTGCCCAATTGCAAACTAGTTCCTGGAGACCACTGAAAGTCTTCCCCATCCTGCAAGGAAGGGTAGCAGGCTAGAGTTACAGCCGGCTGTAGTCAGAAAGCAGCTGCTATTGGCAAAGCCAGAGCTCTGAAATGGGTAGTAACTTTTGCTCTCTGAAGCCTCCCCTTCATATATTTTATGGGGGCATTTGGGGAAGATCCCAGAATGGGTCACTCTTTCCTAACATGTTTACCTGTCACTGGCATCAGTCACATACATGGTCTCTTCCCTTCAAGTCTCAGTTCAACCCCCTCCACCCTCCCACTACCTAATACAGAAAATGACAGACTTTTTATTTCAGAGTCAGAGACCCCAAGATTGATTCAGATAAGTCATTGACCACTTTGAATATGGTATGAGGAGGGGACAAGATAAGGTCATCTAAGGCCTTTTCCAGATCTAACTACAAAACTTATACTCTATTAATGACTAATCACATTTTCTTTTGACACTACTTCCTCTTGTCAATAATCATCCATGACTAGCTCTCGTGTTTTGAAAAGACCTTGCCTGCCTAAAAAGTGAGAAAGTTTGTTGAAAGCACCAGATGTTTCTGGACCCTTTTGATGGAAGCTATACTTCTCTGAGTAATAGAAATAAGATCACTGCCCACTGCCTCTGAAAGGGGCAAGAGAAACTGCTAATTTGTCCAATCTTCTGAAGGAATTGATATAAATGTTGGATATATTTCCTATCCAAAGGGTTTGTGGAGTAACTGTTTTATTAATGAGAAAGGCAACTCTGCTGGGGGCCAGCCCCCCTGTTCGGGCGCCATATGCTGGGGGCCAGCCCCAGCGGTCCAGGGGTTCCCCAAAGGTGTGGACGGAGTCGGCGAAGAATGTTTTACACAGAGACAGCGTTCAGAACTCTCTAGCTTTCTTAGTCTCCATGGATCTTCCCTGTGCCTGGCTGAGGCCACAGAGAAAGATCCCAAGGCAAGCTGAGCCTTTATTTTATAGTGAGCGGTAAACAAGGTAGTGGTTTCCATAGTTACACAGTTCTTGTAAGTTTCACTTGTTTACACTGTTCTTGTGAGTTTCACTTGTTTTTGTTCTTGTAAGTTTCACTTGTTTTTGTTCTTGTAAGTTTCACTTGTTTTTGTTCTTGTGCACTTCCCTCAGCCCATTAGCTTCCCGAGTAAGATCTAGGGAGTGTCATAAGGTCAAGCCTAATTATGCTAAGAGGACTGTGCCCTCTAAGCTGGGAATTGTTTATGACTTTGCCCACAGGTCAGTCCGAGGCTTAACCCTATATCAGCTCCCCACACAATTCTATTCCAACCTTCTGGTGTGCTGGAATTTTCTAAATCATTATCTGATTGTAGTTACATGGATGCATATATATGTAAAAATTCATCAAGTGTATATTTAAGATTATGGCACTTTGCAGATTTCATTGCTTATGTAATTTTTTTTAACTTTTTCATTATGTATAACAGTTCTATTTCAGTTCCTTGCCCAAGGCCACTAGGAGACACTGGGACGTGCCTAAAAATGCCATGTCAGCACTTGGCTGTATAGGAAGATCTTCCTCTTCATTTTATATCAGCTGGGAGATTTAGTACTTGCCTTTGCCACAATTTTCATGAAAGGGCAAGTGACTTTGGTTCAAATCCATCTAGACTAGAGAGTACTAGAATGAAAATAACAGATGACTCACACTCAGATCATCCCTATTACTCATATTATAAGATGCAAAATGTCTAATATCAGTTGAAGGACAATAACTGTAGATTCCAGGGACTCCCCAAATTACCTGGACACCATTTAAGAAACAAAAGTTTCTTGTAAGGCCGGATGGAAAATGTCTAGGGTTTAAGATTTTGGATGAGCCCTTACCTGCTTGCAGGTACTCTGGCTGCAGAGTTGGAGGGAGGCCCTCGGGCAGTGGATAGCCGTTCTTCCGGGCCACAATGAGATGAAAGGCAGCACAGAACTCAGGCAGGGTCAGGGCTCCATCGCAGTCAGCATCACTAAGTTCCCTAAATATAAAAGATGTCATGAGTACCTCATACTGGGCTTAGAGGAAAATTTACTGAGCCCCAGACATGCAGACACAAATTCCCAGGGGTTCCTGAATGCTTCTTTGACCCTGCAAAGTCCCCAAACCCATGTGAAATCTCAGGGGGCCATTTGGAGGAAGAAAAAGTATGACAGCACTGGTATCAATAGTACTTTATAAATAAAAATTTAAGTTCTTCTGGTCTCTGATAGGTCTGTTTTACAACTCTAAGTATACAAGACAAGCATATATGGCACAAAAAGTTAAATGCTGCCCGGAATTCCACAGTTGACAGCCATTCAGTAAGTGTGTGATGTAAAGAGCTCCTGACTTGGTGCTCAAAACAGTAAGAGGAAGGGCTGGCCCTGGCCCTTTTACAGTGGTCCCGGCCATTATATAGTTACTGGAGCTCAGGAATGAGCACTTCATTTTTTTCAGCTGTAAGGAAAAACCTTGAACTTTTCAAGTCACACAAATGTTGTATCAAAATTTTGCTTGAGAATCCTCTCCTGGGAAAATATAAGTAAGCTCAATAAATACTGGTTGAATTATGTTTTCAGATAAAACTAGCAACTAGGGAAGGCTGGAAACAGATAAAACAGAAAGGAAGAAAGGGAGAGTCTTGAACAGGCTTATCTTTGCTTC
The DNA here is from genome assembly GCF_000147115.1 of Myotis lucifugus. Taxonomy (NCBI): domain Eukaryota; kingdom Metazoa; phylum Chordata; class Mammalia; order Chiroptera; family Vespertilionidae; genus Myotis; species Myotis lucifugus. The sequence goes on from NW_005871097.1 coordinate 3,230,030, forward strand.
GGTCATTGTTTCCCACTGAAAGGCACAGACCTATTTACTCAGCACAGGAGAAACCTATTTGCCAAAGTAACTAAGACCTTCTAAGCTCAACCCGTCTCAAGTGTACAGAGACAAGTATACTTGTTAGAACAAGTAAAGACATAAGACATAAAAATGTACTAGAAATGTGTTACTATTTGAAAGAACGAATATTGAAGGTAAGCTCCATTCTCATCCTTCTCCCCCAAATATTTAATATGTACCAGCCCTGAAATAGCAGCTCCCAGGCAAAGGGGACTGCTGCCAACGCTGAATGGAGAGAATATCATTCAGCTTTTATGTATATGTCCCCACAAAAAGATAGGAAGACTCATGCCAATTATGGTAAGACTGGGAATTTTGCCAAAACAGATTGTATTCTTCTAAAAATGATAATTTCTTTTTTCCTCTAGCTTTAAAATCTAACATAAGGCTTGTTGTAAAAAAATTACACTAGAATATATTGCTGGTGAATAAATCTAGCTCAGGGTCCTAGGTACATTGGCATGCACAAGGATTATTGCAATATTTTTCCAATAAAATGCACAAAACATGACAAAATGATATCATAATTTTTGTGAATCTCGTGAAAAAAAGTTTTACATAAATATTCCAATGTTTTAATTATATATTTATAGCAGCACAGTCTCCTGCCCAGTCACGAGGAAGAACAGCCCACACACAGCTGGGAGTTTATGGAGGCACCAAGCGTTTTCATAAATGCAAATGGAGCCATCTGGACTGTCCCAGCACAGCCCTTTGGAGTCAGGGCTGTGTCCAGCTAAGCAGCAAGGTACTATACACTCCACAGCTGCAATTCTAAGCTAGAGTCCAGCTGATAAAGCTAGAGTCCAGCTGATAAACACCAGCCAAATTTATAGGCAGCTAGAATAGTCAAATTTAACTTAATTCCAAGACATTTCATCTGGCCTCATAAAATATTATAAAGAATAGCTTTTCAAGGTCCTTTGGTTACTTGCATCACACCAAGCAGAAAAAATCTGAAAATAAAATACACAAAATGGAAATTCTCATATGCCCACACAATCGCTTAGAGTCCAGTGGTTCTCAACCTTCTGGCCCTTTAAATACAGTTCCTCATGCTGTGACCCAACCATAAAATTATTTTCGTTGCTACTTCATAACTGTAATGTTGCTACTGTAATGAATCTTAATGTAAATATCTGATATGCAGGATGGTCTTAGGCAACCCCTGTGAAAGGGTCGTTCGACCGCCAAAGGGGTCGTGACCCACAGGTTGAGAACCGCTGGCTTACACTGAAAAGGGATCTAGATGAAGATAATAACTAGAAAATTACTTTGTAAAATAATAGCTAATACATACAATATGCAGTATGTGCCAGATACTGTTCATTGTGATTTTCATATAACTTATTTAATTTTCACAGCAAGAAAAACTTAAATGCTATTCACTCTCTTAGTCTGTTAAAAAAAACATTCAAGAAATAAGACCTTTAAAATGCAACAGTAGGAACTAAAGAATGAATATGGATGACTATATCATGCCATATGGCATTAATTGTACTTACCATATATAGGAGAGTTCTGGAATGGAAAGCTTTGATTTGGTGAAGAAGTTCTTGGCCACTGAACCTGTCAACAGCCATTGTTTAAATAAATCATTAATTAATATCTAGAGCAGCTTTTATATTTAATGTCAATGAATCACCATTTTTTCTTTCAACAATCTCTACCACAAATACAACATTTATTCATTAAAGCAAATACAAATCATGTGTCTAAAAGCAATATGTGAACAGCTTTTAAAAGAATATATAAATTAGAATAGGGCAAAGAAGCAAAGACATAACACTTATTATGACATGTAAATTATATGAATTAATTCCTGCTTCACTTTTACTGAAAGTGTGCAAAATTTTACTAAAAATTAAAAAGACAAATTTCAAAATTATTAAAGTAAAAATCTGTCAAGCACTTTTAATAAAAATGCAATACACAATCATGGTAAAAAATAGCAAAAAATAAAAAATCACCATTAATCTTATCACACAGACATAAGACAGGCCTATTGGGAAAGAGTTTTGGTGAGATTTAAGCTCTTTGGTGGCTCTTTAAGAAACTTATCCAGGAACCTTCTGCTACTTTCTTTAATCATTGTAAATTTGCCAATATCAATTTAAATGAGGTAGTCATTCCATTTTACATGTTAACAAAGCTGCACTAAAGTCCCACCTACACTTAAAATGTTGGACCCAACCATTATTGAGATTGAAATTTTTATGCTTTCAACTCTAAAAACAATTTCATAGCTCAAAAGCTTCAATTCTAACACAAAGAATAGTCAAATCAAAGCCCCAAGCTCTATGTTAAGCAGATAAAGTCAAAAGTCATTCCATGGCAATGACAAGTCTTCTAATTGGCCTTAAAACAATTAATTATAATGGACTCTAAAGCAGACTTATTTTCCTTTGATAGCTCATTAAGGATCAAAAGCAAAGGACCCTATAAACCAATAAGCCTTCTCCCCAAAAGTAGCCTGAAAATAATGCTGACATATGGCTGTTGGCCATCAATGTCAAACGTTTGTCAGAAATGTCTTGAAAGCCTATTTACCAGCTATAGACAATGTCCCCTCATGTTGTTCTTCTTTATCCCCCTTGATATCCTTCTTCAAATCACACTAGGCCGGAACCCAAAGTGAGAGACCTGGATTGGTCTTCAGAGAGTAGAGGCTGTTGTACTATGGTGTCCCAGAGAGGTTAGCTGGAGCCCATAGGGGAGCCGACTGCTAACAAGTTCAGTTGTGCTATGGCTGCTCCCTGCCAAAAAGGGAAGCTAATAAGAAAGCCCCAGTACTCCCTCCTTTGGAACTGACAAAGGTTCAAACCATGAGTTGGAACCCTCCAGCGCAGCTCCACCCTCAACCACCATAGAAACTCCAAGCCAGCCTCCTTTCCTTGTTCTCTGCAGCTATTTTCATACCTTGCTGGGGAGTCACATGAGAGGCACACAAGGGAGAGGGGAGGCTTAAAAGTTGTCAGCAGTCAAACAGCAAAACATGAATTCAGACTTGTTATTATAAGAAATCTCTCAGTCTCAGATCTCTTGCTTCTCTCCTCATTCTCTCAATTTTCTCAGATTTCTCACTTCTCTCCTCATTCTCTCAATTTTCTCAGAACTCTCAAGAGTTACACACAGCATTGATATATCAGGGATATAATAGTAGCACACCAAATACATATAGATCTTTGCAAAATAAAGATGAGTAACCCAATATAAAAATGGGTAGACCTGCCTGACCGTTGTGGCTCAGTGGTTGAGCATCAACCTATGAACCAGGAGGTCACCACCCAGGTTGCAGGCTTGACCCCCAGTGTGGGGCCTGCAGCAGGCAGCCAATCAATGATTCTCTCTCATCATTGATGTTTCTATCTCTCCCTCTCCCTTCCTCTCTGAAATCAATAAGAATATATTTTTAAAGGCATTTGTATGATAATCAGGGAAATCTGAACAATGACAACTTGATAATATTAAGGAATTCATGTTCTTCTATTTTAATGTGTGCCAATGAATTGTGGTTATATTTTTATTCTTTTCTTAAAGAGAACTCTTTTATATATTTTTAATTGATTTTAGAGAGGAAGGGAGAGGGAGAGAGATAGAAACATCAAGGATGAGAGAGAATCATTGATTGGCTACCTGCTGCACGCCCCCTACTGGTGATTGAGCACGCAACCCGGCATGTGCCCTTGACCGGAATCGATCCCAGGACCCTTCAGTCCGAAGGCTGATGCTCTATCCACTGAGCCAAACCAGCTAGGGCTGTGGTTATATTTTTAAAAGAGGCCTTATCTTTAGAGATACATCCTGAAATATAGGAATAGGCAAAAATAGGCTTACAATTGTCTGTATGGAAAATAATACAATAATTAATAAATAATAAACTGTGTTTCATGTACTCACAACTGTAAACCTACTTTTGCCCACCCTGCATTTTCAAACAAAATTATCTGGTAATTGCTTCAAAACCATCTTTGGTGAGAGAGGATATAAATAAAACAAAATTGTTGGGGCTGTGTGATAGGGGTTTGTTATACTAGCCACTCCAGCTATATCTACATTGGAAATTCTGCAAAATAAAGAAGTTTAAAGAAAGTAAAAACATTCCTAACAGCTACCTATTTGTATTTGTCTAATCATTTGTATAGACTATGAAGAAACTCACTTAAGCAATGGGTAAGGTTAGCAAATAGTCAGTACATACAATCTGTTCCTGCTTATTTCTTTAAAATCATGTTGTTAACATTAACTTGTTTGTCTCTACAATAGTCTGCCTTCAATCAAGCCATTACCATCAATCAGAAAATGATGGTCGCATCTTTACAAGTACATTTCGATTACACACCTTATTTCACAAGAGAAAATTAGTCTTAGTCCTCACTTCAATGTCAGGTTACAATTATCAAGGACATATTGTTATTCTACAAAATTAAAGTACTAAAAGAAAGTTTTATGAATTTTTATTCCAGTCTCTATTATTTCACTGTTTGATTAGACTTCACCCCAGTAAAATGTAGGCACAGAGGAATTAAATCAATTCCTCTCAGCTTGAATTTTACATGAGAATGCAACAGGAATACATATTTCTGAAGACAGCCCAAAAGAACTGAGATGTGGACATAAAAATGCTGGCCAATTTTCCTCCCATATTTTAATTTCTCTCCAAAAAACCAAAGGAGAAAGTCTTGAGCCAAAGAAAACGAGCATGAATTTGAACTTCTAAGGCATATATAACATAAGGAGACTGTAATGCTAGCTGTAGAAGGTTATACTACATCTTTCTCTAACTCTAATATAATGAGTAAGCAATTAAAGATGTTGCCTTGGTGCCACACTCTATCATTTCAAAAACTGCTCCAGCTATTAAATCACAAGGTCCAGACCAAATTCTGATTTAACCCTCTGAAACGGAAACATAATTTTTTCTAAATGTCATTGCCAAGTGCTTTTCTGCATGGTTTATAGCTGATAAGAAATTCGATCTTAGAGGGAAATAAATTGAACTCACAGAAGGCTGTCATACTCATTTTGTGTAAACTATTTCTCAAGATGTGTACTGTTATTTATATGAGACAATAACCTGGAACCCACATTCTCACCTGTCAGACTTCATTACCTGAAATGAAGGAACTTGGGTCTGGCTGAAGGGATCGGAACTGATTGACATAGTACTCCCGCTGCTCTTCTGTTATCCTCCACGGTTCATCCGGGTAATTACTGTTATCTTGTGGTTCTCTCTCCACTGAAAAGGACTTTAAAAATAAATAAGCAAATGCTCAGAGCATCTCTCTTTAGTGAGATGAAGTAGATATATTAAATATCAATAAAAGTTATCGTGCATTATACTCAATTTTTTCCTCAAGGGAATAATTTAAACACCATGTAACTAGAATGTAAACTTCTGAAGGGCAGACATCATGCTTTATATTTTTGTAGTGAAATACTGAATACTTTGTGAGTGATGAAAGTGTTTCCAATGTAATGAAGGAGGGTAAAAAAATTATTTGCCATATTTTGATTTTCAATAGCTGAGTAGATAGTAAAATAACCGATTCTTTTTTAAAACACAAAAAGTAAATCTTTAGAAAAGCTATAACCATATCATCCTTTTTTCTGATGCATTCCCACTGTATAAATCTGAGAATCAAAAGTTCCAATTCAAATCCCACCTCCCAGGTCCTACTTAAGTGGCAAGTAAGGATCACCCAAGCTCTCATCCGGCATTTATGAATTGGGGTTAATATTTAGTAGTAGAGCTGAATAGAAAGGAGAGCTATGATGGTACCACAACAAATGGAGTAACAGGGGTGCATCAGACATGCCACTAGGGGGCGTGCAAGCCAAAGTTGAGGTTTTAAGGATACAGAGACCCAGAGAAATGGTGCAGAAGAAAACAAAGCTTGTGTATGGTGTGGGAAAAGAAGCAAAAATGGTGATTCTGGGAGGAGGCGCCCAGGGCTTTGCTCTATCCCTCCCATCTACTCTAAGGCTAAGGTGCTACTACAAAGGGATACCTTCATGGAACCAAGAGGTGAACACAAGGAGAGTAAACCTTTAGGACAAAAGAGACTAGGAAAGAAAAAGTTTTATTGCAAATAAGCTACCAGGTTGCCACTTATGAACACACTATCAAGGAATAATTAGGAGGCCACTGTATTCACTATCCCTAGAAAAGGCAGCGGACCATCTCCACCCCATTTCCCCACAACACACACACCCCATTCCAGTAAGTAATTCTTCCCAGAAACACCTGGCTCTCCTCTGATGACAGTCTGAGAAGACAGGAGACTATAAAACTTTGAGCTGTGATATAACCTTGAGATGTCACCTTTGAAGTTTTTATACTAGGCGAGTTTTTACTAAATGTAAATCAAACCATTTTTAAATGCCCTGGAAGCCACTATCCATTAAGTCAATACCCTAAATTCAGAGTGCTTTGAAATTTACAAAGCATTTCACACATCCTGATCTCATACAGCATCTCAAAACATTTGAGAGGTAGAAAAAGCAGGTGTCATTGTCCTTTACCCCATGAGGAAAATGAGGGTTAGAAGACTTAAGAGAGGAACCCATACCCTTCAATGAGCCCCTGCAGTCAGCAAATATCTGCCCTCTTTAAAATATATATGTTTTTATTGATTTCAGAGAAAGAGGAAGGGAGAGGGGGTGAAACATGGATGAGAGAGGGAAACATTGATCGGCTACCCCCTACCTGGGATTGAGCCTGCAACCTGAGCATGTGCCCTGACCAGGAATCGAACCAGCGACCTCTCAGTGCATGGGACAATGCTCAACCAACTTAGCCACACCAGCCGGGGCACCTGCCCTCTTTCTCATCTGTTGTTCAAAGCCAGGCTCTGGCATATTGAGCTTTTTTTTTAATTGGGTTGCTTCCATCTGAATTGTTTTCAGAAACCCCCTATTCATTCTGGTAAGAAACAAACAATATAAATAAAGAAAGCAAGGAAGATCAAAAATCAGTCTGAGCACCTGATGGACCACACAACTTTCCAAAATGCTCCAACCAGATTCCAGAACCAAACTCAAATGTTCCAGGTAGCACTTTCTGAAGAAGCCCAGATGTCTGAGCAGTTCAGGGGGCAGAACCCAGGATGGAGGTAGTGCTGTGCTGGACTGTGTTCCTGGCCAGATGGTAATGTGTAGAGCTCACAGGAGCTCTGCCCTCCAGGTCAACACTGACAGGAACAGCTGGAGTAAAGGAACCTAAAAAGCTGGGCACGGACAGGTGAGACAAGAATAACCATCTATGAATGAACAATTTAAGCAGGCAGAGATAGTTCACAAAGCTTGTGGGACAAGGTGGAAAGCTCTGTGCCACTGCTGTCCTGGGAATGAAGGTGCGGATAACTCCGTGCAGGCTGTTGACTGCTGTATTCTCTGGTTCTGACATGGAAACTACTACTCCCATGGAATTCATTCCTTCCCTCCAGGAACTGAAGATGCCGTATTCAGTTGCTGTTGTTAATGTCAACCCATGTTTGTTCTTTCACAAATTCCAGGACCACTGCTCACTCTACTTCCTCTCCAACGTAACCTCACTCCTGAGTGGCGTCAGTGGCTTAGCAGGTCTCTCGGATCTATTCTGACAGCAGGAATCAGGAATGGACAGAAGAAAGTGATTGATTCCTCTGTTTAAAAGCACAGTGGCTGGTGTGGCTCTGGGACCGGGGCCCAGGAATCTGTGATTTAACAAGCCCTTCGGGTGATTCAAACCACAGTCAAGTTTGAAAAGCAATGCTATAGACCAGCGGTTCTCAACCTATGGGTCACAACCCCTTTGGGGGTCGAACGACCCTTTCACAGGGGTCACCTAAAACCATCGGAAAACACATATATAATTACATATTGTTTTTGTGATTAATCACTATGCTTTAATTATGTTCAATTTGTAACAATGAAATTGGGGGTCACCACAACATAAGGAACTGTATTAAAGGGTCGCGGCATTAGGAAGGTTGAGAACCACTGCTATAGAACATTCATGGCAAAGCAAGAAAACTGAACAGCATTTGCAAAACACCCAATATATACTAGCAAGAGAAAATAGCCATCTCCTGAAAGTAGCTTGGTTGGGCTACATATAGAAAGACTAGGCTGCCAGTGCAGAGAGGATATTAGTGGAATTGCCTCAAGATGGTCCAAACAGAAAGCAGGTTCCCAGATTACAAAGGCCCAGGTGCACCAGGTTAAGGGGTTTAGACTATATCTAGAAAATAGGGAGCCACAGATAAGTATTAAGACACTGAAATAATCAGATTTGAGTTACAGAAAGAACACTTCAGTGAGGAGATTGGAGGAGAAAAGACTAAAGGTAAGCCCTAGCTGGTTTGGCTCAGTGGATAGTGTTGGCCTGTGGACTGAAGGGTCCTGAGTTCAATTCCAATCAAGGGCACATGCCCAGGTTTTGGGCTCGATCCCAAATAACAGGCAGGAGGTAGCCAATAAATGATTCTCTATCATCACTGATGTTTCTCTCTCTCTCCCTCTCCCTTCCTCTCTGAAATCAATGAAAATATTTTTAAGACTAAAGGTAAAATGACTAGTTAAGGCCATATCAGTAACCCCGACCAGAGGTCAAGGTGACCTCAGGGTAGGGAGGGCTATGAGAGGAGTAAGAGAAAAAAGCCTATGGCCACCACCAGAGGAAGGCCCATTCTAGCAGTGGGATGGCAGCTCGGAACCTTTCTGTCAGCAGCTAGGGGGCCATCTCGTTGCAGGACCGGAGATATGGAACCATCTCCAAATGAACCCAAAGTCAACCACAAAAATCAACCTAACTTTTCAGACAAAGTCAGTCACCTAAGACAAAATGTCTAATTGCAAAGATTGAAGGCATTGAAAAACAGGGCTGGGTGAACTGTGGACCCTTGAGCTTCCAAGTAGAAGCCAAAACCAAGAAAAGCTCCAGTTTTGCATGCGCCCTAAAAGACCTCCCCCATTTCAGCTCCAGCTCCAGTGGTTTGGTTGGCTGGGTGGAGATATATGCTGCTTGGTGCCAATTTTGAGCTCTGCCAGCATTTTTAAGAAAAAATAAAAGGAGAGAGAAAGAAATTGTCTACATCTGTCTGCTTAAGTCACAAACATATGGTTCATTATACAGTTTCTCTAGACGCAAGAGAATTAGATTTGCTTATATTTAAAACATTCAAACCCTTGGTTTTGTTTCAAGTGAAATGCAAATATTTTGCACTGTAAGTTATTATCTCTGGGGAAAACAGGCTGTTTATAATGAAAGGGACTTCAAAAGACTCATTAAAAAATAATACTATTAATAAAATCCCCAAAGTTGACATTTACCCCTGAAGTATCGTAAAATTCAGCATAGTTGAATAATATGAATTGCAAGGAGGCATTGTCAGGGGGAACTTCAGAAGGGTGTGTATATTTTTTCAAAGATAGAACATTTCTGTTTAGAATACAATCCCACCCTGGAAGCATCCTGTAATTGCTGCCTGTGAGTCCAGCCATTTCATCCAAGGTTGCAATGACCTTACAACAATATATTTTAGGTGCCTTAATAAACAAACCATCTGGAGTAGCAGAAACTGTCACTGAGTGGCTACCCACTCAGGAATGACATTTTCCAGCCCCCCACCCTTGCAGTTAGGTACAGCCATGTGACTGAGTTCTGGCCAATGCAATGTGAACACAAGTGACTTGCACCACTTCCAGGCAGGGCTAACACCCTGCAGCACTCCTCTATGCATTCCTTACCCATTGGCCCACAGAATGGGAGATGGCACAGTCACGGGACAGGAGGAGCTCTGGAGCCTGAATTGCCATGTGGCAGAAAGCTACCTACCAACCTGTTAGATGAGTGAGAAATATACCTATTGTGGGTAAATAATTAAAAAGTTCCTAACCGGTTTGGCTCAGTGGATAGAGCGTCGGCCTGCGGACTGAAAGGTCCCAGGTTTGATTCCGGTCAAAGGCATGTACCTTGGTTGCAGGCACATCCCAGTAGGGGGTGTGCAGGAGGCAGCTGATCGATGTTTCTCTCTCATCGATGTTTCTAACTCTCTATCTCTCTCCCTTCCTCTCTGTAAAAAATCAATAAAATATATATTTTTTTAAAAAGTGGGGCACGTTTGTTATAGTAGCTGTTAACCTAACTAATCTATCCTTCAAGCAAGGCCCAAAGTAAAGACAGACCTGTGCAGTCCCAACCACAGCCATTCCATTTTTTGTTTTGTTTTGTTAATCCTCACTCAAGGATATTTTTCCCATTGATTTTTAGAGAGAGTGGAGGGGAGTAGGAAGGATGAGAGAGAGGAGAAGAGAGAGAGAGAAACATCAATGTAAGAGAGACACATCAATTAGTTGCCTCCGCGTGTGCTCTAACTGAGGCCAGGGATTGAACCTGCAACCCAGGTCACTTGCAATCAAACTCACAATCCTTTGGTGCATGGGCCAGTGCTTTAACCACTAAACCACACTGTCCATGGCAGAACCACAGCCATTCCTGCATTGAAGATGGAAGCATCTTTGTTTTGCAATTTGACCATCTAATGACATGAGAAGATTCTAAGCCCAAACAACTTTCTAATTATAATTTGGTTGTCCATGCAGACTATCTACAGGGACAGCACATGGATGCATCTTTATATCCATCTTTCTATATTTGGTTAACAGGAGTTTATCTTTCATTGGTTTGAAGGAGATTCTGAGGAGGATATAAGAGAGTGAAGAGAAAAGAGGAGGTTCTGAGGAGGAGGTAAGGAGAGTGAAGAGAAAAGAGGTCTAGAGGAAAACTGCTAAATGAGGAATAAAGAAAGAGAGCTAGAAAAGGAGATGGAGCTCAGCTATTTTTTCACATTAAACCATACTATATTATCCTATATAATAAAGAGGGAATATGCAAATTGATTGTCACTCCGCCACAAAGATGGCTGTGCCCACAGCGGAGGCAGAGTTCCCATAACAAGCCTTAACAAGCAATCAGCAGGGACCTGAGGCTGCACTCCCCCCCGCACCCGTGGGGCTTGACAGGGGACCTCAGGCCACGACCCAACCCTGGCACCAGGCTGAGGGACCTCAGGCCATGCCCCCGACCCAGTGGGGCTTGACAGGGTGGGACTGGCCGGGTCTGGATCTAGCCCAATGGGGGAGAGCCAGCTAGGTCTGGGTCTCACGCAATTTTGAGGCGCATGTGGGTGGGCGGGGACTTGACTCTGGGTCCCGTGGTGCACCCCAGACTCTGACAGGAGGAAGATTTTTATATACATTTTACTAATTTTCTTTCATCTCTGACACTTCTATTATAGAAAAAGGGCAAATAGCAATATTAAAATATTTCCTCTAATTAATCCCCTTCTAATGTGCATGAATTTCATGTACCGGGCCACTAGTACTCTATAAATCTTATCTCCCACCCCACTCTCACTATAAAATAAGGTCCATGAGGGTAAGAAATTTTGTTCATTATGATCACAGCTGTATACCTAGTACCTATCAAATAGGAAACACTCAATAAATATTTGTTGAAAAAGTAAACAAATAGACAAATGATTGGACAAATTGCCAATTCTGGTCCAGATACAGAAAGGTTAACCCAAGCTCTCCTATAATGACTAGAGCTTAACTTCACGTGCACTTATGAAAAGTGTCACCCAACAGTAAAGGCTAGGCCCTCTCCCTTAACTATGAAGTTGGAGAACTTAAAAGATTTTTTTATTTTGAAGTAATTATAGATTCACAGGAAGTTGCAATAAATAACTTGTTTCTGACTATAGAAAAGTTCATTACAATTAAATTCTAACAGCGCAATTTAACCTCATCAGTTTCTTCTTGGAAATAAATGCACAAAGATGTCTTTAACCACATGTTGTGAAACTCACTCAGGGATCTACTTTCAACAGCTCAGAAGGTTCTCCCTCTGAGTCTCTTAGGCAATGCACAGTGGCTGTTAACTAAGATAAACATTTTTAAAACTACCACCACAGTCACGGAGAATGGTAGGTAACACATATTCATTACTTTGCTTAGTACCAGTTACTTGGGCCAATTATTGTAAGAACATAATACATGTGACCTATTTTCATCTTCACAACAACCCTGGGAAGTGGGTCCCATTATTTTCATTTTACAGAACAGGAAACTGCACATTGGGGAAGGGAAGTGGCTTACCAAGACCATACACCTAGTAAATGGTAGAGTCAGAACATGAATGGGCGTCCAATGTACTCTTAATCAGCAAGTCCTATGGTTCTCTCCCTCCATCATCAATCCATCCATTCATCTATCCAACAACAATGTACTATTTCCTTTTCAGAACAACCCATTGTGGCAATTTTGCAGATTGAGGATCTGTTGCAAGTAGTCTGCCTTCTAAGACTGTTGGGATGACTGAAAGGACACATACATTCTAAAGGACCACTACAACACTGGGCCAAATAATCACTGGGTCAGTAGTGATACTTTGTTGAGATAGGCACCTGGGGACATGGTGTCACCTGCTCACCTGAGGTCAAAGGCAGTGCTGATGGGCCTACATCAGGGTTAAAGTAGTGCTATTGTAAAGGAATCTTCCATATTCACAGCCTAGTATATATTAACTGAGACTGAAAGGTCCTGGGGCATATGCTAGAAACAAACACTACTCTCCTTTCCAGCTTTAAAAAGTACTGTGTGGGACCAGGAGTTCAATCGAGTGTTTTGAGCTACATCTGAGAGGCTAAATCTAACAAATCTATGTGGGCTCTAGCTATTACCAGGAAAGTTCTGGACACCATAAGCCTTTAATGCAATGCTCACACCTTGTGGGAAAAACAACATTGACCCCACAAATAAGATGTATTTATTTGCTTTCATCAGTAGTCTAACCGACCTGCTGCATGGATGCTAGAATTCTAATGTGGACCAGCCTACCATTTTGACCCTCCCCCCACACCCCACTATCTCTAAAGCATGGATTTTGCAAGGCCTCATCAGTCCTAATACTTATGGAGTCAGTGTCTTTTTCCCAAAAATATCCTTCAATTTCTATACCAGATACCCTCTTCTTATCCTGGAGTCACCTGTCTTTCAATGATCCAATATCTTTTTGCTATTCTCATCTTATAACAAAACATTTTTGTCTTTCATGTAGAAATGCCTCCCAGCAAAGAAACCAAGCAATTAACATCACTTTAATTGTTAAGAAGTGTGGGTACAAGGTAAGAACCTGAGGAATACAACAAGAGACAGCTAAGATTTAGGCTGAGAAAAGTAAATTTCAGTATTAATTTAAATTAAATGTTTCAAAAATAAGGACTAGGAAATCTGAAAAAGAACTGTAAGTAGGTAAAGAAAGTATGAAGGCTTGACGCCATAAAAACTAGGACCTCTTTGTGGTAATAGTGACCATTATACATCTGTTAGTCCTAGGTAGACTCAGCGAAGAATATGCTGAAGACAAAGCAATCTTTTACCTCCTAGGAATGGTAAAATTCCAGTGAGGGTTTAAAATCAAATAGAGAATGAATCTGGTAAAACAAGATGTCACATCAAGAACAAGGCACATACATTCCTAAAAATTTATCAAACCAGTTCCTCCTGTTACACACAAAGGCAAACACACATATATTCTCTTCCTCCTTCCTCCTCCACCCTCCCTCTATCTCTCTCCTTCCTATTTCACTCAGAGGAAAAAAACTGAGTTGTCTAAGCAATGCTGAGAGGTCAACACACACAGACACACTAGGTTGACATTTACCATCGCCAACAAGATTTTCCTAGCCCTAATCTCTACCCATAAACTAAGTAATTCAACTTTACTGACATGAAGATATAACCGATATAACCATTGTAGGCAGCCTGGGGCACTCCAGAACTGAAAAGAAGCTGGGGTCCCTACCTTCCTTCCAGGGCCTCAGGAGCCCAGGACCTCCTCTCAACCATGCAAAGAGCAGTTTTCCACATACATTGCAGTCGCTCACTCATCCAAAGGAACAGAAACACCAGTTTCTATTTTCAGACTGGTAGAAATGACAAACCAATAAGGAAACACTGATAACCCAAAAGAAAAAAAGAGGGCATGGGATATGAACAAGCAATTCACAAAAAAAAGCAAATACAAATGACTCATAAGCTTAAGATATCCCACTTCACTAATAAAGAGAACTGCTAATTAAAACTACACAGATACCATTTTTCACCTATCAGATTGGCAAAGATTTGTAAGATTTTTAGCACATTGTGTTTGCATGGGTATGGGAAAATAAGCACTTTCATACATTGTTGGCAAGTGTATAAATTGATAGTCTCCAATTTGAGAATCTCTACCAAAAATTAAAAATGTGTAAACATTTCCCCCAAGTATTCCATTTCTGGGAACTAATGCCATATATATATATATATATATATATATATATATATATATATACACTAATAAAAGAGAAACACGCAAACTGACTGTCCCTCCACTATGCCCACCAGCCAATCAGCATGATATGCAAATTAACCCAACAAAGATGGCGGTTAATTTGCATACACAGGCACGGAGCGAAGATTGAAGACAGCGTAAAAGGAAGCCAAGCACTGCAGAAGGGAGCGAAGTGGTAGAGAAGGGAATGGAGCTGAGGAAGCAGAGACGGGAGTGGAGCTGAGGCAGTGGACATGGGAGGGAGCGAGGCAGCAGAGAGGGGAGGGAGCAAAGTGGCAGAGAAGGGAGGGAGCAAAGTGGCAGAGAAGGGAGGGAGTGAGGCGGCAGAGATGGGAGGGAGAGAGGCGGCGGAGAAGGGGCCTCAGGAAGCCCTATTCTTGCAGGAATAGGCCCAAGGAAGCCCTATTCTTGCAGGAATCTTCCTGCAACAGGCCTCTAGTGTGTGTGTGTGTGTGTATATATATATATACACAAATGATGCTGTGATTGCAAGTTCTAGATGTTGATCAGAGGGGCTGGTTAAATGGTTGATGGAAGATGCACACAATGAAATACTATGCATTTAGAAAAACAAAAAGATAGGGAAGTACTTTATGTACTGCTATAGAATATTATTAAATTTTATTGTTAAGTAAAAAAAAGTACACAGTGTATAACAGATGTATAACATGATACCATATGTGTAAAAAGGTAGAACTATATATTTTGCATATATTATATGTAATTACATACAAGAATACCTGTATTCACATATATATGCACAAAATATTCTTAGAACAATACAAAAGAAATCAGTCCTGCCTGGCCAGCATGATTCAGTGGTTGACTGTTGACCTATGAACCAGGAGGTCACGGTCAATTCCTGGTCAGGGCACATGCCTGGGCTGTGGGCTCCCCAGTGTGGGGTGTGCAGGAGGCAGCTGATCAATGATTCTCTCTCATCATTGATGTTTCTTTTTTTTTCTTCCTCACCCTAGGATATTTTTCCATTGATTTTTAGGGAAAGTGGGAGAGGAAAGACAGAGAGAAACATTGATGTGAGACAAGCACATCAATTGGTTGCCTCCTGCATGAACCCCAACCAGGGCCCAGACCGGGGAGGAGCCTGCAACCAAGGTACGTGCCCTTGATCGGAATCGAACCCAGGACCCTCTGGTCCACAGGCCAACGCTCTATCCACTGAGCCAAACTGGCTAGGGCTCATCATTGATGTTTCTATCTCTCTCTCCCTCTCCCTATCTCTCTGAAATCAATAAAAATATATATTTTTTAAAGTTACAAACATTTGGGTTGATATGGTGCCTGGCTAGCAATGTCTAACAACCTACCCCTACCTGTTCATTAGGAAACTTCCGCCGAAAACATAGCCAAACCCCCAACTAGAATGACAGTGTGGTAAAGTTCTCTACATGCTACCTACCCCTACCTGTTCATTAGGAAACTTCCGCCGAAAACATAGCCAAACCCCCAACTAGAATGACAGTGTGGTAAAGTTCTCTACATGCTATTTGGCATTATTTTGTCTTTGAAGTAAGAAGAAGAGTGAGTATTGAGAATTTACCCCAAAAGACTGTTACATTTGTCTCTCCAGAAAGAGGAGAAAACCTCACAGCATGTATGTTTAGCATTTAAAAAGTGAGTGTGTTTGCCCTGGCTGGTTTGGCTCAGTGAATAGAGGATTGGCCTGTGGACTGAAGGATCCCAGGTTCGATTCCAGTCAAGGGCACATGCCTGGGTTGTGGCCTCCATTCTGGTGGAGGTCATGCAGGAAGCAGCTGATCAATGATTCTCTCTCATTATTGATGTTTCTATCTCTCTCTCCCTCTCCCTTCCTCTCTGAAATCAAGAAAAATACATATTTTTTTAAAGTAAGTGTGTTTTTGGTTTAAAATAAAGATAATTTTTTTCTAGTGAGATCTGGCTACAATGATATTTCATTTGCCAAACCTAAAATCCCTAAAGTTGGGTAAAAATAAACTGCATATATTAGATAGCTATAGGAATACTTATATTTGCTTACATATACATAAAGCATTCCCGGAAAGATACAAAAGAAACAGACACCACCAAATGTCTCTGGGATGAAAAAACAATAAAGATAGAATGCCCCTTCCTTTGGCTGAGATTCTTGGATAAATGAGATGAGGAATGAACCATTTTTTAAGAATTAAAAAATGGAAACCTCACATATACAAGAAATATTAGAAAATGCTCACATTTTGTGTTATCAATTGGAAAATGCATAGATGAGCTGAGACAAATGAGAAAACAAGGGCAAAGCAAGGATGAAGAGTAAGGTTTCCACACAGAACACAGACCATATGGGAAATGACAAGCAACTCTGCATGGCCAGAGGATGGAGGGAGAGAAGTAGTGGGCTGCTGTGACTGAAGAGGACAGTGGGGGGCCAAACACCAGGCCCTGAGAACCATGTTCAGGAATGTGGATGATACGTTGAGAGCAGCGGGTAGTGTGTGACAAGTTTCAATCAAGGGAGTAGGAGGGGCCGATTTGTGTTTTTCAGATAAATTTTGTCTGCAGTGAGGATAATGGATTTAAATAGGGCAAGAGTGGCAGCAGGAAAAAAAGAGTTAGAGGCTTATATAACAGATTTGGTGACGGAAGGTGGCCTGAACCGAGGAAGTGCAGAAGATAGATAAGAGAGGTATTTAGAAAATGAAATGGCAAAGACTTGGTAAGTCAATGGGCAGAAGGAGTGAGAGAAGAGTCAGAGACAGCTAAACCAGAAACAATGGCCACAAGCATGTGCTGATTAGTGGATAGAGCCAGGAATGGAAGAGTGAAAGCTGGTTTTCTGGGAAAGATGTTTAAAGTGACAGTGGGACATTAAAGTGAAGATGACTGGCAGATGGAGATATGTGGTCATCAACCTCCACATAACTAAGGAGTAATAGAGTGAGAATTGGTTCTAGGGCTCACCAACATGTATGGGACAGGCAGAGGAAGGAGAAATAAAAAAGATCAGGAAGAGATAGTCATAGAAGCAGGAGAGGACAGCATCGTTAACACCAAATGATGAGTCAGTGTCAAAAGCTGCTAAGGGGTCAATGAGACAGGGGCTTAACACAAGGTAATTTCTGGCAACCATGGCAAAAACAGAGGCAGTGGAGTAGAGTGGGAGAAGAAGAGGCAATTCTAAATCCTATGCCAGCGAAATTACAAATGCCTACATAGTCTATAGTTAGGATAACTTGTGAAAAGTAAACCATAAAATGACCTATAAACGTGGGATAAAAGATGAAGCAGAAAAGGAGACTTTACTTCTTTACAAACCACTATCAACCATCCACCACCTGAACAAAAGAAAACCTGAAATTCCTAAAAAATTAACCAAAAAGAGTATTCATTCCAAAGTTTGGGTGCTGGTTTTGGCATAAATACCTCTAAAATGCCAAGCCCATGAACTACAACAGAGTTGGACCAGGGTCCTTAAAAGCCTCCCTCAGTACCCAGAAGTAACCCCTTCTAATCAGGCAGGAAGGGCTTGAATACAAGGCCACAGGGGAAACTGCCATCAGCACGTTAAAATGGCAACATGAGGGGAATTAGTTACTCTGACCTGGCCTAGCACCGTGCCGAATCCATATTAATCCTCTTCCACCAAGAACCTTCACTTCAGATCCCCTCACCTACATGACTAATTCAGGTTGGCATTTTGCTTTCTGGGACGTGAAGCCCAGCCAAACCAAGTTGACAGGCATAAGAAGGAAACCTAAGAACTAAAGAAAGAAAAACACATCAGCCATGAAAACCACATACTGCTGTCCCAAAAAAAGGCCCCTTGCTCTCATCTTAAACAGAAGGCAATGCTCCAAACAGGAGGGGGAGAATCTCCACTGATGCCAAACAAACATTAAGGGAATCAGACTGTTGCAGATTATTACAATGGACTGTGAAATCCATTCCAAGTCATTCATATTACAGAAAAGAGAAGCAACTTGCCCCCAAGGTCACACAGAGTTTGGCTAGGCCTGGGCAAGCACCTGTCTGGTTTTTTTTATGCACTATACCATAAGTCCTCCTAATGGCCAATTGCTGCCAAATACTTATGTCCAGCCTCACTCTCCCCAAAGCTCCGGACTCATATATCCTACCATCTGACACCTACTCTTGGCTATCTCAAAAGCTCAAATTCCCAACATCCAACACTGAACTCATGATCTTTCCCTATTACTCCCAACACCAGTTTTTCATCCAAGGCCTCTTAGCTTACAGATGACATCACCATCCATCCGGTTCCTGAGCCAGAGACTAAGGAAGCATGTCCAGTGTTTGACCTCCAGCCCTACCACTTCCTGGCTGCAACCTTGAGTAAATTAAATAAGGTCTTTTAAACCTCAGGTTTTAGCAGCTGAAAAATGGAATAATAACAGGAATTACTTCATAAAATAGCTGTGAACAGTGAAAAAGATGATGTGTATAAAATGCTAAGCATAGAAAATAAATATGTGTGCAGTTCCCTCTATCTTATTGCCTTCTTCCTCCAATCCTACCCCTCCACCTGCTTAACACCTATGAATCATTCTCATTTCAACTCAAATGTTACTCCCTGCTGGAAGCCTTCCTTGATCACCCCCTGCCTGCCAAGGTTAGGTCATAACCGCCCCCCTGCCACTTTTAACCCTCAAAGCACAGTGTAATTTCCATTCACATCACACTATGATGGTTTGATTAATGGCCATCTCCTCCAATTGCCTATAAACTTCATGAAGGCAGAGAATGGGAGTGTTATACCTCATTTTTGTATTCTCAACACTGTACTTAGCACATAATAGGTGTTTAGTAAACATTAGTTGAGTGAAATGCCCAGGATGCATTTTTATCAGCAGAAAAATGGACCTAGAGTTTTGAAGAGAAGTCACAGAACATCCCATCCAGGGGGCCAGGTAGAAGGCCTGGCGAGCCCCATCTGACCTACAAAGTTCATGACTTACTGCCTGTTTGACTGTCATTCTAACTGTTAAGAATTTGGTCTCCATGGTGTTAGAATATACTCTGCATAAACATGCACAGCCACACCCTGGGCATTTTTTAGATGAACCCCAGTCCCTCCTATACCTTTCCTAATGTAACCATCACTTCACCGTGGGTGTAATTCTAGTGTTTAAAGACACATATTTTTGTACCACAGGACCTCTAAACACAGCCAACTGCTACATCTAGGGCTTACCTGAAGAAACAGCTGTCTGTTCTAACTCCAGGGTAAAATTGAGTTCTATGGGATCTAGGAGGGAATGGCATTTTGGCTCTCCAATGTGGTACCAATAAGGTATTTTCAGGAATATTTTTTCACTACACCCAACATTTATTTATGCAGAAACTTTAGAACCTAGCCTCCTTCTAACATGGGACTCTAATGTATAGCAAAGTATTTTAAAGTGCAGGTTTTGACATTGGGCAGGCCTGGATTCAAATTCTGGTTCTGCTACTTAGGAATTATGAGTATAACCTTAGACCCATTACTCAACCTCTCTCAGTCAGTTAACTCATCTATACTAATAGATATAATAGCACCTAGATATTATAGTGGCAAGGAACACTAAATATAAGTACCCTGCTTATGGCTAAATTATTGTATTTAAGAAAGTTCTTTGTATGGGGTGGAGGGTGAGGTGGGCTAGGGAAGGTCAATGGGGGGAAAGGGGGACATATGTAATACGTTCAACAATAAAGATTTTTTTTAAAAAGGAAGTTCTTTGTACACAGAGTACTATCACCTTAGAAGATAAAGTTCTGTACCATGCCTAACAGTGCCCGTTCCCAGTGGGTATTCAGTGAACACCACGATCTTCCTTAGCTTTGTCTATTTTGGTCCAGACACCAGCCCACTTCCTTATGGGAGTATCTGACACCACCCTGCTATTTTGAGTAGATCTGCCTGCACATAAATGATCCTCTTCCTAACTTGGACAATTGAAATGTTATACAAATCACCCTACTTCCTCTTGTCTTTAGGGTCAAACAGTGAACCAAGTTTTTTCATAACTTCTCTCATGCACACACACACCCTTTGTTGAGAATATGACTTCCCCAACACAGGACTCAGAGATACTACACAAGAAAACAGTGGCAAACACAGGAAAAAAAGAGTTCTTTATCCAAGGGAAAACACTGGAGAAAGAAAGGGGAGCTGAAATGTTCTAAGCAATGGTGTAGCCAGAAAAAACTGAAATATCACTGGGCTTCTACCATAATATTTCTTTTGTATCAATTAAATATGAGAAAGAGTGGTTGCTGCCACTTATAAGATAACTGCTCTCCAAACAGCATTGAACTAGGCACTGAGGGAGAATACAGAAGGACTACCTCTGCCTTCCAAAAGCTTGCAATGTAATTAGAGGCACAAAACAAATGGGCAACACTTAACTATGCACTGATAATAAAGAATAAATAAGGCATAGATACAACAGGCTGTTTGGGGGAAAGTAAAGCTCTCCTGAAAAAGGTACCTAATGATTAAGTAGATGATGGTGGAAAGGCATTTTAGACATACCAATGACCAGGAACCAGCCTGGATTACTCTAGAGACAGACAGAAACATATATAATACAAACGATTTAGGAAAATACACAAGCAACAGAACAAGAAGTACAATCTTTGTATGAGGGGGCAGTTTTATATCTTCCTTGCAAAAAAAAGAGGGCCCATCAAAAAATCATGTCCCCAAAGTCTCCCATTGGCATAACCCCACAACATCTCTTACCCGGATGAGGGAAGCCTGATGCCGAGGCGGCTTGGTTCCTTGGTTCCCCGATGAGGGTCCCTCAGGCTGGACAAGGGGCTGTCTAGCTTCATAAGGAGCTGAAACCAGAGCGAAAGTCATCATGGTACTCAAAGATTCCACCCAAGAATTATGACTTCACATTCCAACCGATACAGTGTCTGCTTTTAAGGGTAGAATTATCAAAGGAATTAGAGTTTATGTACATAGGGCCACCTAGGACCAACAAACCTTGGTGCCCCTGGGTACAATTTAACTGAACAATCTAAAGATAACCAACCAATGTATGATAAGGCAGGAAAATATTTACATCAGGTTAAGATTAGGAATAAATTGTAAGGGTGAAATGGTAAGAACCTAAATTGGGATAGAAAACAATGAGAGCCATTAGAAAAGTGCCATGTTATAAATGTTCAAATTCTTGAGATAGGTAAATTCTATATATACCCTCCTATTTAAAAGTCCTCCATTCATTCCCCTCCCCCTACCCCCCACCCTTGCAAAGAAGTAAATGTATATGCATTTTTTTGTTGTTTTTTGGTTTTTGTTTTTTTTATCTTTAATTTCTTTATTGGTTAAGGTATTACAAATGTGTCCTCATCTCCCCATTAACCCCCAACCTCCCCCCGCCATGCTCTCATCCCCCTGTTGTCTGTGTCCATTGGTTTGGCTTATATGTATGCATACAAGTCTTTTGGTTGATCTCTTCCCCTTACCCCCACCCTCCCCTACTTTCCCTCTGGGGATTGACAGTTTGATCACTGTTTCTCCATCTCTGGATCTGTCCCTGTACATCAGTCTATGTTGTTCTCTATATTCCACAAATGAGTGAGATCATGTGGTATTTATCTTTCTCTGACTGGCTTATTTCACTTAGCATAATGCTCTCCAGTTCCATCCATGCTGTTGCAAATGGCAAGAATTCCTTCTTTTTTACCGCAGCGTAGTATTCCATTGTGTAGATGTACCACAGTTTTTTAATATGCATTTTGAATACTAAGGCTCAATATTATCATTTATTTTGTTTGTTTGTTTTTGAGAAATAAATAGCACTATCTTCTTTTCCTTTTTGGAAAGAATGTGAAACCAAGTTGAGAAAAATACCAAAAAAATGTATTTTATTTTTTATTTCCTTTTTTTTACTAAGAATAAATGTATTTTATATTTATTATTTTATCATTTGATAACCAAACTAAAACTAATTTTGTTACCTTTAAAAAAAGGTTTTTTAAGCCACAAAAAATGAATACTTTTTTATTCCTTTTAATTCCAGAACACTTAATGACCTTGCCAATAGGGCAGAAAAATAGTTAAACCAGGTAGTATGCAGCTCCAATAGAAAAGAGAAATTATCACCCAAGATGAAACCATTTCTGATATGTGTGGGTTAACAGTTCGAGCTTTTGGAAGTATGTAAAGAAGTAAAATGCTTTCTTTCTGTAGTTTCCTTATAAGTAAAATTAGACAGAGAGAGCAGAGCAGCCTATTAGTGCAGCACCTTTAGCACAGTGTGATCTTTTTAAAACAAAGAAGGTATAATAACAGCACATCAAGAATAACAAACAACTCCTCGGCTCACATCTGCTTATTGTGCTTCATCCAAGAAACTGGAACACAAGATTATAACAAAATAAAACACATTAACATATCAAAATCATTGCCTAGCAAATCACTTAGTGTATTTTCAGACTCTACTAAGAATTATTAAAAATATAAACATTGCAAAAGAAACATAAACAGGAAGCACATAATCCAGATCTTAAAAATAAATCTCAGCTGGTAGACAGGTATTGAGAAAGATTTTTAAGATCATTTCACTTTGATGAAACACCAAATTAAACTCTTAATGCCAGAAGGTTTGGATGACAATAAACTGTATCATAGTTGGGATACTAATGGTCATAAGCTTTCCCTGGGAAGTTGATCCTACATGATTCTGGTTCCCCTCAGAAAGAGGGAGCTTCTACTGCCTAGGAGGGAACTGTTTGGGGGAGGACATCTGGCCCATGACTCCAGTCCTTTACCTACAAGGACCTTTTTCCTTTGGGAGAGACAGACCTAGCTCATCAATAGGCCGAATGAAGACTCAGCCACATGGAGGATCATTTTTGGAGAGCCTAGCGGGGCAGATTTTCTCTTCCTACTCCTGTGGGAAGCCTGGATTAGCCACACCTGCCTGTGACTAGAAAGGTGTCTGAAGCCCATGCAGTCACAAATCTAAGACTCATGCTCTGATCAGTTCTATCAGCGCCACAGCTGATATTCAGGCCATCATTGGTCTGACTACTGTCTCATTCCACAACTGGATCTGAATTCTAGTCTCCTTCCTCCCAAATAAAACACAAGACATGGAACTCAATGCAAAAAAAAATATATATATATATATATTCATAGATCCCCTTAGAAGAGTATATATATGTATATAGAAGCACATTTTTCTCCAAGAATAGGAGATCTCGTCAATCATCTCTAAAGATCTCATCAATCGGAGATTCAATGTCAAACTAGAACAGTACATGTCAAACTAGAAGTGACATGAGTAACTTCACAATAAAGACTCTACATCTGCAGTCAACCCAATGAATGGTGACCTGAAGGTGACTTTCAAGAATACTTAAGAATTTCACAAATAAAACGAATACCAGATTCTAAAAAACACAAAAGAAAATACTAGGGAACATTTGAGCACCTACAATGTGCCAGAAACTGGTAGGCACAGATGTTTACATTTCTCATTTGATCCACAAAGCAAACCTCTGAGGCAGAGATTATTCTATTTCACAGATAAAGGAAACTGAAGCCCAGAAAATGAAATACCCATAGTCACATAGGCTGGAAATGGACAGAAATGAGAACTGTAGGCCCACCAAGTCTACTTTTAGGGCCAGGAAACAAACATCACAGCTCATGCTCGTAAGTGAGTAAATACCTAGAATTAATACATCAGAATAATATGTATAAATAAAAGCAGAACAGACATATTGATTTTGAGATAACACATTAGACATCAGAAGAAACAAGTGAAAGAGTTGAAAGTAGTTGCCTCTGGAGATCAGAAACAAGTTCAGTGGGAAGAATAGTTGTATTTACTATAGGCATGTAAATATTATTTAACTATATACATGTATTACTATGATTTAAACATCATTTTTACAATATGGATAGCATTATATGCCTCTGAGGGTTGTGGTAAGAAGAATAGAATGCACATAAAGACCTCGGCATGATGCCTGGCACATAAGTCTTACCCAATGAACATTAGCTACAGCTATTTCCAGCAAGTGAAACTAACAGGAGCCCAGGAGAGAAGCTGAAGAGGGGCTCTGAATTCCAGACTGGTCTGATGATGCTCATTCTGATTTAAAGCATACTCAATACATGTCCCATCAGCCAGGAATCATGGCAGAATATTGAACAGGGAAATGACCCCAGAAAATGTATTACAAGAAAATTATGCCAGTAGCAAAACTCCTTTCTGAAAAGGTGGAAACTAAAAATAACTCTGGATTGCTTAGTACCAGAGTCGCTAAGGTTTAACAGGTTTTAGATATGCTACTGTCCAGACCACCGGTTGCCAACTGGTGGTCCGTGAGGTCTGAAAGGTTGGCAACCACTGGTGTAGACCAAAGGTAAGATGGAGTACAAAAATAGGAAAGAGAATCCCGAGTCCATCAAATGGGTTGGAGAAATTGAGTTCTGAAAACGTGGGGAGAGAGAGAAGGAAGACATGTGATCTTCTCTTACTTCTTGACATAAAGATATGTAACAAAAAAAAAAGGAAGCAAATAAGTAAAGAAAATCCTTTGGGGGGAAATCCACCGACACTATAAAAACAGGAATTAACAAGCTTTGACGTGAATAGTATCAATTAGAAGCAAAAATCACAAGATGGACCCAAGTTGCAGATAGAAAAATTCTCCCTTCCTTTGACTTACGTAGATGAGGAAGTCTAAATAGAAATACCTGTAAACATTTTATTTATGAATGACCTTGTTCCTAGCTACAGGAACCTAACAGCCTCCTAATTGGTGGCTAGACCCAGGAAACTCAACTTCTTGAGAAACAGGAGACTGTTCACTCAGATTCCTCTTTATGGGTAAGCTGCACAAAGAAGAACCCTCTAGAAGAGCAGCTCATCAGTCTAAGGATCATAATGTAGGAGAAAAACCAGGAAGGGATAACAGAAACTTAGAAAAAATGTTTCAAGAATAAAGGGAATGACCACAAAAATATGTACTTCACATCTAACAGAATGACTAAAATTAAAAACACTGAAGAAAAAGAAACCACTGAGAATACCAAATGCTTTCAAGGAGCATGAACTCTCTCATACACTGCCAGTGGGATGTATGCAACCACTTTGGAAAACTCTTTGGTACTTTCTCATAGATCTACCCTAAGTCTAACAATTCTACTCCTAGGTGCCAGGGAAATTACAACATATGTCACACTCATATTCATAACAACCAAACACTGGAAACAACCCAAATGTACATCAACAGGACAATGGCTCATCAACCTGTGATCCATTCATGTGATGGAACACTACTGAGTAATAAATAGGAACAAACTACTGATATACACAATATGGATGAATCTCAACCACTATGCTGAGGGAAAGACTGCAGACAAATAAGAGTACAGTCATTCAATATGATTATATTTATATGAAGTTCTAGAAAAGACAAAACCAATCTATAGTGATAAAAATCAGAACAGTGCTTGCACTAGGGAACAGAGCAGTGATGGCGAACCTTTTGAGCTCGGCGTGTCAGCATTTTGAAAAACCCTAACTTAACTCTGGTGCCGTGTCACATATAGAAATTTTTTGATATTTGCAACCATAGTAAAACAAAGACTTATATTTTTGATATTTATTTTATATATTTAAATGCCATTTAACAAAGAAAAATCAATCAAAAAAATGAGTTCACGTGTCACCTCTGACACGCGTGTCATAGGTTCGCCATCACTGGAACAGAGGGTGACTGGAAAGGGGCATCTCTGAGGTGACAGAAATGTTCTATTCTTGATCCAAATGGTGGTTACATGGGTATATCCATTTGTTAAAACTCAAACTGAGTATTTTAAATGTGTGAATTTTATATGTAATTTTTACCTCACTCTTTTTAAAAACATATTTTTAAAAAGCATAAAGGCATGAACAACCTTGACAGAGGCTGCTAATAGTCAAGAAAGATGGAGAGAAGGATGTTATCTCCTTGCCACTAGAGGAACGGAAGCCCAATTTGAATGGGATGAGGAGAGAATGGGCCATGAAATAAAGCTAGTACGGACAAGGTTTTTAAGGAATATCAAAAAAGATAGGGTGGAACGTGGTGATACACTGAACAAAAATGACTCACCTGCGAAATAAAAATAAAAAATCAGGCACCATGCTAGGCACAGGACTCCAACTTCCAAGCCCAAATAAGATTAGGAATTTTTAAAAACCCACTTCTAAAAACACAGAAATCAGGCAGGAGGGGGACTGGACTGTAAGAGGAAAATGAATTCTCAACCCCATTTTGTTGCAGACATCAGTAGGACATTCGAGTTCCAGGAGAGTGATTTCCTGTTACAATATCATCTTGCATTTGCAAAGGACTTAATTTCTAATCAGATTTTATACTCACGTTCTCACTAAACCTTACAGTACCCCTATAAGATACTCCACTTTAAAAGAGAAGAAACCATGCTTCAGAGCAGTTAAATGGCTTGCCCAAGGTCACATAGCTAGTCACATAAACCCACACTTCCTGATTCCAATCAAAAGATTTTTCCATTATGCTATACCTGCTTCTTTCTGCAAGATTACAGCCTCTCTCTAGTCCAGGCTAGCACACATTTTATATCTGTATCCCTCTAGAAGTCACCACTATTTTCAATGCAGCAAAAGCCTGCAGAAACTGGGTCATTTTCAGCCATAGTCCACAAAATAAAAAGGGGGATTATGGGTATCCAATTCTAGAATACCTTTAATTGGTCATATCTTAAACTAGGAGTCTGAGCCCCAGGAGGACAAGCTGCTGCAGTGAATTTATGGAGTTTTAGCACTGCGCCTAGGCAGCCAACTCTGCAAGTCATCCTTAGAACCAACTAACGGATTTTACCAATAGCATGGCCAGCACAGCCTGAATGTGAGCAAGCAGGCAACCCCACAATGGACACACGCACTTCTCAGCAAAATGCTTTCCCTATCATTTCCTTTATTCTTATTCCCAAACACAAGAGCTAAATAATTCCATTTATGTGATCAGTCTTTAACAGTTGAATCAACTCTTTTGCATTTGCAGTGTTATATTTTTAAGTCATTCCATAAAAGCAGTTCTTATATAAATATGTTTGGTATGTTTGCAGGAAAGAATAACATTTCCAAAACAACACAACCCCTTAATATGCCACTTTCCTGTATGATGAAATCTGTATATGAGAGATTAAATCATCTAAATCGTTGTTTACAAGTCTAAAGTTTGTAGGATGGGAGACAAGGCATTACTAAGATATATTTCATTTTATTTTTTTAAACCTTGCTTGAGAGGATAAAATTAAATTGAGCCATGTTTCCAAAGACAGAGGTAATTAAGTCCGGAGATTCAGCAGCTGGCAGCATTGCTGCCTGATAGATTAAGGAGTCTCCAAGACCTTGCCTGGGACAGCTGGCCTGCAGATTGCCTCTTACCTGGATGCATCTGCTCCGTGCTGCTCCGCAGTTTGCTGTAGCCATGGCTCAAGGGCACCCTCTGGTAATGAGGCGGAGAAGAAGGAGGGGAGGCGAGGGGTGACATCGTAGGAGACTGTGTTTCCTGCTTCAAAGAATCAGAGCAGAGTTCAGAAGCAATCACTGGAGAAGCCTGGCACTCTGAGCTGCAGTTATGAAGCATAACACAGCTCTACTGCTGGTGAGCCAGTTGATTTAACAAATGGAGGAAATGTTTTCTCAAAAATTCGGCTGGGTTAAAAAATCAGTGTCTGAGGATTCAAAAGTCTCCCAGAGAATAAAGTCTCACCAGTACTCAGGTACCTAAATTATTAAAACAAGCCTGGAACACTTTCAGTTATTCCAATAATATTTTCCTTTGGAAAATAAAAGACACTGATCATCACAAGAAATAACATTCATACTCCCCAATTTTGATCTCTTTGTGGATAGATTCAATTTTCATTCATTAATAAAGGCCCCTTCTTTCTGGATTTACACTCATCAAGTCTTCCAGCAAATGTGGCTATTAAAATATTTTAAAGGCTTAATGCTAAATATTCTTAGAGTTTACTATGCCAAGTAAAATGGCAGGGTTTTTTTTTATTTTTACATCGAGAGATTACAAAATAGTTAATTATGGGTAAACCACTCCAACTAGCCCACTTGTAAACACTAGGATGGAGCCTTAAACATGTTACAATTAGAATCTCAATTCAAATGTGAACCTGATGTTGGACCCTAGACAAGAAAATCAACCTTACTCTGATACTGGGTTTCCTCCTCTGTATTTTTTTAATGCTAACAGAGTGGTAATTTCAGAGTGCCCAAGTACCAAAGAAACAGTAATTTTTATCAACACAGGCACTATATAGTTGCTATTAGTCTAAAAAATTCAATCTGAGATACTGATTAATAACTTTTCTTCAAGAATATTTGCTTTGAACTGTGAGCAGATTGGGTGGGGCTAGCACAGTGATGGCGAACTTTTTGAGCTTGGCGTGTCAGCATTTTGAAAAACCCTAACTTAACTCTGGTGCCGTGTCACATCTAGAAATTTTTTTATATTTGCAACCATAGTAAAACAAAGATGTATATTTTTGATATTTATTTTATGTATTTAAATGCCATTTAACAAAGAAAAATCAACCAAAAAATGAGTTCACGTGTCAGAGGTGTCATGCGTGTCATAGGTTCGCCATCACTGGCTAGCATAAACCCAGCCAAAAGGATGTGTCCTTACTCACACAGCCAGGGGATGGGTCCAGGGCACCAACCATCCTGGAGTAGTGAACCCTCATTCCTCTCCAAATGCTGATAGGAAAGCATGCCAAAGAGTGGTGACTGAAGATCCCTATGCTCCTTTTTATATATATCCTTGAATAACATGCTACACCTCACTTAAATATAAAACTACTGGTGTTCCGGTGCACAGATTCATGCACATTGAAAGGAAATTAATTAGAAGAAATATTTTAATATCACTATTCGTCCTTTCTCTATAATAGAAGTGTCAACCAAATTCACGATCAACAATGATAGGTTGAAACATGAGCGTGCAACTGGTGCCAGCGAGAGCTTTACATGTATCGCGCATGTGCAAGTCAACTTAGCCTTCTCTCTCTCTCTCTCTCTCTCTCTCTCTCTCTCTCTCTATATATATATATATATATATATATATATATATATATTAAACTTGCTTAATTACACCTGCTTTCTGATTTAGCAAAACTTTTTCCAGCCCAGTGAAGCACCACAACTTCTCTTTCAGGTAATTGTCAGCAACACAGCAGTAAATATCAACACAAAGCACATTATTATTGTAGATCACCCAGGGAGAACAAAGGGTAAAATATTTAACTGCAGCAGTGTTTGACTATATGCTGCGCAGTGAGAAAACCTGAAGTCATTTTCAAGGTCCACCATTTCTTCTTTTCAGTCGGGTCAAGTTTCTAAACTTTCTAAATCTCCGTTTTCCAGCTAATGAAAAGAAAATAGGATTCCATCGAGTCTCCTATCTACCTACTCCAGGACTTCTGTGAGGATCAAATGAGATGAGGCACGTGAAAACGCTTCACAAACATTTGGTTAAAGTGTAAAATGTTTGCACCTGGTTATAAAGCAAGTTGTGTTCCTGGACTAAAGAAACTGTAAGGAGGCTAGTTGTTGCTAGGGAGAGGAAGCCGGGCATTGCTACGTGATGTCATTACCCAGCACCCACAGCCACTATTTCTGGGCTGGGCTGAGCTGTGGGCCGAATTTTGCGCCATGGGGTCTTGGCAGCACTGGCTATGATTTGGTGGGCTGTCGCCCCAGGGTGGTGGCGAGGCCTGTGTCCCACTTGGGGGAAGCCAAGTGTTGGTTTGTTGGCGCCAAGTCTGTGGTGCCATTTAAATGGCCAGTGCACGCCAAGGAAGCTCCTGCATTGAGCTTCTGTCCCCCGGTGGTCAGTGCACATCATAGCTACCAGTCAGATGGTTGACGGACACTTAGGCTTTTATATATATGGATAAGTATAAAACTTCTGCAGTAAGACCTCAGATATCCAGCATTATTAAGGTGAGCCATATAAATTAGTTCTCCAACTTTAATTTCACTGCATTTTAAAATCATTTTTGCCCTGGCCAGTTTGACTCAGTGGATAGAGCATCATCCAGCAGACTGAAGGGTCCCAGGTTTGATTCATCAAGGGCATGTACCTTAATTGCAGGCTTAATTCCTGGCCCTGGTCAGGGCTCATGTGGGAGCAACCAACCAATGTGTCTCTCTCACATTGATGTTTCTTTCTGTGTGTCTCTCCCCCCTCCCTTCCAATCTCTCTTAAAAAAATCAATGGGAGAATATCCTCAGGTGAGGTTTAACAAAAAAATATATACAAACAGACCATCAAACCTCAGAGGGAAGGTAGGGGAGGGTGGGGGGAAGGGGGAGAGATCAACCAAAGGACTTGTATGCATGCATATAAGCCTAACCAATGGACACAGACACCCCCCCAAATATATGTTTCATCTTCCTAAGAATATAACAAATTTCTTTGCCTTATAGACGATATTATATTGAATATAATTTACTTATCTGCATGATTCAATATCTTTAGTAAAAGTATGAGCAGTACCTTGATGACTTCGGGGTTTACTAATGTGTTAAGACCATTTACCTCTTCTTGATGGGCTCACTCTTCTGGCATTTTATACTTTTGCCCCTACCAATCATCATCTGACTATTATAATTAGTGGTCTAATTTTAAAAGCCCATCCTCCCTATTCTTGTTCCTAACTTGCTAATGTGCAATGACAGTAGTTCCCAAGGTGCATTCCAAGCATGCTCCCAAAAAAAGATGCCCTGGTGGAAGAAGTTTAGTAAATACAGATCTCCGGGTGCCTTTATTGCAGGACTTCTCAGGGCATTTAATGTGCTAATGTGCACTATGAATCTCCAAGACTAAGGATTTAGTCTTCCCCCCAAAATAGGATACAAAGCAGCATTCTCCAAACATATCTAGCCAGAGAAACCTTTCTTCCAGACTTTCTTGGAAAACTCCTAAAAGTTACATTTCAAAAAAACTCATTTGGAAGTAGATTAATCAAATGAGTGCACTAAATCGGTGGCCTTACTTTGGACACAATTCTACATTAATGTAGGCTCTAAAGGCCCCATGGGTAGCTCATGATAATTCCTATGCATTGGCCTCTATTTCTTGATACAAGGAAATTTCATTGGCTCACTTCCAAGTCTGTAATTGTAACCCAGATGGTGAGATTTGCTGGAAGCCTGACAGCAGATAAGAGGCACTGCTACGTGAGGTTTCATGGTCAGTCAAATGAACATGCCTGATCAGATTGTTTACCTGTTTATCCTCATCATCCATTCTTTTGAAGGTATTTTTTTCCGAGATTAAATATGGAATTTGAGCCTTAGTTCCATGCAGCTCAGCCGAGTTCGCAAATCGTATGTCACTGTCCGTCTTTGACATCATAAATCGAGGCAGCGGCAATTCTTTAGGACCAGAACCAGAGAAGCTCAAGTGAGACTTTATTTTAGAACTGAGGAAAGGGAACTCACTCTCCAAAAAATGAATCACTTTTGAGGAAAATTTCCAGAGCACTAAATATAGATTAAATTTTTATTTCGACACAATAAGGACTCCTATAATAGTGTCAAGATAGAAAAATGCTACCAGTTTTACCAAAGTATTTTGGCTTAACATTTTTAAATGCCCTCAAGTCTTCGTAGACCTAATTCAGGGTTTGGACTCATCTCCCACTTCAGCCTTTATTTCAGCACCAAGAAAAAAGGATGTGATATTATATAAATAAGTGGCAAATGGTAGCGGGCAAAAATTACATAGCACTTATTATATGCCAGACACTGTATTAAGATGTGCAAATATTAGCTCATTTAATCCTCACAACAACTCAATAAGGTAAGAGTATCATTAGCCTTCACTTACAGATGTGGAAATAGACATCAATCATTTGAAGTGCTAATTAACATCCCCAAGACCACACAGTTCATCTGTGGCAGAGCTGGCTCTTTACTAGTGCCCAGTGCTGCTGCCCTACAGAACAGTTTCTTATCCTATGTTATTCCTTAATGAACTTTCACATTCAATCTCCAGTTGTCTTTTCATAATGGAATAAGGAAAATGGTATCAAGTTAAAGCAATTAGCCCAATGTTCAGCCAGATCCTACTGTCAAAACCATTAGCCACACTCACAATGCTACAAAGAACTGAAATGTAACTGATATATTTACTTATCTTTCAAACCTGACAAAACTATTCTGAAAACAGGAATAATGCTTTGGCACATTTCTAGTTCTCAGAACAGCAAATTACACAGCACAAACAACTCCAAAAATGGGGATAATATTGTGAATTACGCATAATGATTTGCATCTGTATCCACTGTTCAGGATAATACTCAGTGTGCCTTTGCGCTTCTATCAGCTCGCTATTCCAAAAACACAGCTGCACGTCCAATGATTGATGCTGTGCTAAAGCCAGAAAACATCTTAGCAACAGCAAGCAAGTATCCTAGTTCCCCAGGCAAAGAAGGTCCCTGGTTCTCTAATATCCACATCATGTTTATTTTTAGTTGCTATGTCCACATTTAATTCAAAGAAGTAGGCAATATGACAAATCCCTGTGTGATCAATCAGCCAAGGGCCCAAGAGACTCGAATAGGATAACCAATCTGGAAAATTAAACCAAGACTCTCCTGAAGAGAGGATGGCTGCCATTTTTTTTTTTTTTACTGTTTTAATGTTTCCCAACTTCAGCAGCTCTCCAGCACTCAAAGCAGGAATGGACTTCATAAGAGAAAAGTAAATCAAATAAGCTAATCCTATGGTGTCTTCTCAGAAAGGTATTTGTTTCAGCTCAGTCTGCAAAAAAGGATCTGAAAAGATGGAACAAGATCAAATAAATAATTTGTACTCTGATCTGCCGAAGAGAGGATGATTCTACTTCTGAGTACTTGAGGGGGGAAAAGAAGTAAATGGTCCAGCATTTGCAAGCTCCCTGACCAGTATTTTACTGGGTTCAGCAGATAACCCTGGCTGTTTAACCCAGCTCTGACTAAGGTGAGGCAAGAGATGCCTAGTGCCAATATTTAAGGATGCACTCACTCTCAGGGCTATGTAAATGCAGAGTCGACACTTGCAGGGCCCTGAGAGTGAGTGCCCCCTTAAATTAAGCACCCTAGGTACCTCTTGCCTCACCCCAGTTCAGGCCCAGGTATAACCAAATACTCATAGCTAAAGCAAAGCTCTTGAAAATGCTCCACTTGGCTTTCATTAGAAGGCACTCTCGACACTGGCTGCACATGAGTCATCTGGGGAGCTCTTAAAAACCCCAATGTTTATCCCAGCAGGCATGACTCAGTGGTTGAGTATCAACTTATGAACCAGGAGGTCACAGGTTCAAGTCCTGGTCAGGGCACCTGCCCAGGTTGTGGGCTCAATCCCCAGTTGGGGGCATGCAAGAGGCAGTCGATCTATGTTTCTCTCTTGTCAATATTTCTATCACTCTCTCACTCTCCCTTCCTCTCTCTCTAAAATCATTAAAAACATCTTTTTTAAAATCCCAATGTTCAGGCCACATCTCAGGCTAAATAGATTAGAATGTCTAGGGGTGGTCTCTGTTTTTTATTTTGCATTTAAAGCTCTGTAGGTCAGAGGTAAAAGGCATCAGGATTTATAAAACACAACTGAGAAAGGCTTATATTTGTGAAAAGTGTTAATCCTATATTTGTGAAAAGTGTTAATTAGGATACCAGGCAATCCTCCCCCACCCCCTCGGAAACTGTACTGTAGATTTGGGCACAAAGCAGGTAAAAGATTTCAGTCTTACTTAAAATAAGCAACAAAGGTGTCTGAACTTCATTCTTGTATACAACAAAGCAATTCTAACTTCTCCAAAAGATAAAGTTGGAAGATGCTACAATAAAGCTTAATGCCCATTTACAATGGAATGAAAACTATCAGTGCCTACCACAAATCCACTGTGATGTAAGTTTAACTATAAGTAACTAACAGCAGAGACTGCTATGTCTCATAGCAATAAACACTAAACGAGCCACTGAAATTATGCTCCATCAAGAAACTTGTTTCAAGGAACCAAATTATGTAATACCAACGGATGCCTTTTGGGTCAGATTTGTTCCCCCATTTGGATAATATTCCATGATTACAGATTACAGTCAGCACTTACTAAACAGAAAGAATAATCAAGAAGAAGATACTTTGCATAACAATGAAGAGCATGGGAACTGGAGGCTGAGCTCCTGGCTCCAAACTCTACTAGCCTTGCATCCTTAGGCAAGTTACTCAACTGCCCTAAACTTCAATTTCCACATCTGTAAGATAGGAATAATAACAGTCCCATAATAAAGACCGCCAGTGTTTAGCCACTTCTCTCTTTGCAGGCACATGAGAAAATTACATCCCCTCCAGTCTGCTTTGCAGTTGAACGAATCATGTGACAAGTTCTGGCCAATGCACTGTGAGTGGCAGTAATATGAGTCACATCCAGGCATTTAACTGCTAGGGTGAGAAACTATTTCTCTGTTCTGGCAATTATGGGAACAGGTGCTGTGCTGGAGGTGCCACAAGATAAAGCAGCCAGGATAACAGAGCCACCACATGGAGGGTAGCTGCCCTAGACTTCACCCCGACCCACTGCAAAGCAGGAAGCAAACCTTTGTTTTGTTATGACACTGAGATTTCAGTGGTGTCTCTTACCACAGCTTATCCTAGGCAACACAAACTGATACAAATACTGAATGTAGGACTTGTGAAGACTAAATGAGATAGTGCCTGCCATACACTAAACTTTTGATAAAGATGAGCAGAATGATCACAGTCCTCTGATGGTTAGGTAAAAGGGCTGTGTTTCCCCAAGCTATGAGCATCTTCTCAGCTATTTGGAGTTGTCCTACAAGGTTACCATGGACTAACCATAAATCCTGAACCCTCTTCGAGGTCTACCAGGGCAGGTGTAAACAGCTGATTGGTTTTCATCTCAATATGAGGAAAAGGAAAAAGTTTCTGCATGCTGTGTGGACATATCAAAGTCATTTGTATAAGAGTGAATTAACAGAGGACCTCAGCACATCCCTTGAGTATTCACCTTCTTCATACAGATTTGTAAAACCAATACTGAGGCAGTATAAATGATGACAAGAGTCTGGAGCTTTGCTTTTTGTTCAAGTTGTGGAAAGTGCTCAAGTATCAGTGGGTTGGGAGCAGGGATGGCAAGATAAGAAAATGTTAAATCAAAACTTTGAGAAGATAATTTCATTCTGCCAAAATTGGTACCCCCAAAGTACTTACTAATCATCAGGATGGTGCTTCAAGAATTGGGGAATTAAAGGATGATCAGAGCTGATATGACTGACAGGGACAAGAGAGAGAGAATGGGGGCAGTTCCACCCAGACTCTCCCACTTACTCAACCCCTTGTCCTGAACAAAGCCTTAAATGACAGTATGAATTCCTCAAGTGGAAAATTAAACTGAATGCTATTCTTTTGCCATGGCTCTGGAATTCCTGTCCCAATCTCTTCCTGCTAAAGAACAAAATCTATTTTAATGGCAAGTCAGTTAAAAGGAAGTAATCTCAGGTTGCTCTCTGAATTTTTCCCACTTAAAAAAAAAGAAACTAAGATACTTGCTGAGTTTTCTTATTTTAGTTTACAGGAGAGTTGGATAAAGCAAGGAGCAATTCCACAAATGCTTATAGAATAGGCTTTAAACCCACTACAAATGGTTCTCAGAAATAAGAAACAGGTCATGGGTAATAAAATGTATAACTGGGAGCTACTTACCACATTTAATACTCTCTATCCGCACAGGGAGGCCAGATTGTGCTGCAGCAATTAATTTCAAGGCAATGTAAAACTGAGTTGGACCAAAATAACCAACGCGCTTGGCACCACACAGTTCTGTGATCTGAAAACAGAAAAGAAAAGTGATGCTGAAAAACTCCATTTCATAACAGGAAAATGAGACAAGATATATTATGAAATCTCAAGGATTTCACAGTTTCGCTAACCACAAGTCCCTGGAGAACCTATGTGTACACACCGGTTTCTTTTTCTTCCAGTTTACAGGGAGGTATTCAATTCAGATAATTAAATTCTACCTACTCATGATGTTTCAGGACTGATTATTCCTCCTCTTTCAACAATAAAATTAAAGGTAACAAAGGATGGCTGTTATTCTTCTTACAAAAGAGAGTGACTTTTTCAGGGGGTGGATTCTGATGTATGAAATCTAGAAAGTCAGTGGGGGCGAAAAGAGAACAGATTAGTCATTTCCACTACCTGTGGATGATCCTAGTTGATCAAAATTAAAAGTGATTATTTTTTAAGTTCTCAGGCAAATGATTTCCTAAGCATTAAAATTACATCTTGAGTGCTCATTTCAGAGGAACAAAACGGAAGTATTTTCAAGATATTGCACCCTAGCTGGTTTTGCTCAGTGGATAGAGCATCGGCCTACGGACTGAAGAGTCCCGGGTTTGATTCCAGTCAAGGGTACATGCCCGGGTTGTGGGCTTGATCCCCAGTAGGGGGCGTGCAGGAGGCAGCCGATCAATGATTCTCTCTCATTGTTGATGTTTCTCTCTCTCCCTCTCCCTTCCTCTCTGAAATCAATAAAAAATATATTTTTTAAAAAGATATTGCAATCTTTCATTTGTAGACCTTAAACCAGGGGTCCTCAAACTATGGCCCGCGGGCCACATGCAAATACAAATATTG
Source organism: Myotis lucifugus (assembly GCF_000147115.1). NCBI lineage: Eukaryota > Metazoa > Chordata > Mammalia > Chiroptera > Vespertilionidae > Myotis > Myotis lucifugus. Next base: position 3,267,176 of record NW_005871097.1, read on the forward strand.
TATTTGTTCCCGTTTTGTTTTTTTACTTCAAAATAAGATATGTGCAGTGTGCATAGGAATTTGTTCATAGTTTTTTTTTTAAACTATAGTCCGGCCCTCCAACGATCTGAGGGACAGTGAATTGGCCCCCTGTTTAAAAAGTTTGAGGACCCCTGCCTTAAACTAACACATATCCTATTGGTGGTTTAAAATAACTTAAATTCAATGACTTATAGATACTCAAAAATTCAAATAATTGTAAGTGGGCGTGAAGAATTAAAAATTATCCCTCACTTCCTATGCCCCAGAGAAAAACACTGTATGTTCTTCTAGAAATGTTTTTTATCTCTAATAATAAAAAGGCAATATGCTAATTAGACCAGATGTCTTCCAGACTACCTCCGGACATCCTTCTTTTTTTTTTAAAATATATTTTATTTAATTTTTACAGAGAGGAAGGGAGAGAGATAGAGAGTTAGAAACATCGATGAGAGAGAAACATCGATCAGCTGCCTCCTGCACATCTCCCACTGGGGATATGCCCGCAACCCAGGCACATGCCCTTGACCGGAATCGAACCAGGGACCCTTCAGTCCACAGGCCGACGCTCTATCCACTGAGCCAAACCAGTTTTGGCCGGACATCCTTCTTGACAAAGCCGGGCCCAGGCGAAGTCGCCCGCAGTCCAGGGCGCCCTCGGCTACAGCTGGCCCAGGAGAAGCCATCCACGGTCCCGGGTGCCTGTGGCCAGCCAGAGGGAAGGAAGCCTGGGTCCTAGGTGTGGGGGCTGAGACAGAGGCAGTTAGGGGTGATCAGGCTGGCAGGGGAGCAATTAGGGGCAATCAGGCAGGCAGGCAGAGTAGTTAGGGGCGATCAGGCAGGCAGAGGTGGTTAGGGGTGATCAGGCAAGCAGGCAGAGGGTTTAGGGGCGATCAGGCAGGTGAGTAGTTAGGAGCCAGAGGTCCTGGATTGGAGAGGTTGCAGGCCAGGCTTAGGGACCCCCTCCCCCGTGCACAAAATTCGCGCAAGGGCCTTGGCCCCGGCCCCCACCTGCTGCCGCAGCCAGGGCCGTGGTCCCCGCCCGCTGAGGCTTTGTCCAGTGGTCTAATTAGTATATTACCCTTTTATTATTATAGATATATACTAGTATAATGCACACACCTGTGTTTTTTTCTTGTTGGTTATTCAATACTTCATACAAATAGAATACCACATACTATTTTGCACCATTTTTTCATTTAGCAATACTGTTTTCATGCCTCAAGACATCTCAGCCTGGATCCCCACCACCCTCAGGACAAAATCCTATCTCCTTAGTATGGCATTAAAGCCCCTTCACAACCTGTCCCTGAGCAGGTTTTCTAGTTTCATCTCAGGACACACACACATATACACACAGTTCTGTAGCTGCATTCAGCTTCTCCCACTGTCCAAACACATATTGCCCTTTCACATCTTTGTATCTAGTGCACATGCTATAGGAGATGGGAAACTAAAAAGCCTTAAAGCCCTGGTCTGTGTGGCTCAGTTGGTTGGAGTGTCGACCCATACATCAAAAGGTGGTGGGTTCAATTCCCAGTCAGGACGAGTATAGGAGGCAACTGATCAATGTTTCTCTCTCTCTCTCTCTCTCTCTCTCTCTCTCTCTCTCTCTCTCTCTCCCTCTCTCTCAAATCAATAAAAAATATCCTCAGGCCAAGCCAGGCTGTGGTTCAGCAGTTGAGTGTTGACCCAGGAACCAAGAGGTCACCAGTTTGATTCCTGGTCAGGGCACATGCCCAGGTTGTGGACTCGATCCCCAGTGCAGCGCATGTAGGAGACAACCAATCGATGATTCTCTCTCATCAATGATGTTTCTATCTCTCTTTCCCTCTCCCTTCTTCTCTGGAATCAATAAAAATATATTTTAAAAAAATATCCTCAGGTGAGTATTAAAAACTAAAATAAAATAAATAGCCTTAAAGTCAAGGTTGGTTTTCAATGAAGAAACTAACTAGTTTTATGACTTTGGCAAGTTAATTTAATCTGCCCGAAACCTAATTTCTTTCATATGTAAAGTAGAAATATTCTCTCTCTCATAAGACTATTGGAAGGAAAAATAAATAAATAATAAATAAATAAATAAATAAATAAATACTAAATGAACCTAATACAATACTTAGCACTCTATCTATATATACAAAAGCCTAAGCAACCAAATGACCAGTCACTATGATGTGCACTGACCACCAGGGGCAGACGCTCAATGCAGGAGCTGCCCCCTGG
>NW_005871097.1:3269617-3288066 GCF_000147115.1 Myotis lucifugus
TGAGGGACCCCACCTATGCACGAATTCATGCACTGGCGCCGTCGTAGTATTCAATAATTGTTGGGTTCCATCCCATTCACCTGGAACTGGAACCTCTTCACTCCCTACTAGTTTTAACTCCAATTCTACTTCTCTGTTCCTTCTTTCCAAGTCCCCAGGTATGGTTTATTTTCCAAGCGTATTCTCTGACTATTCAAATGTCCAAAAACATCACTCACATGATACACTGTCTTAGACTTGCTTCCAAATAAAAGGAGAGAAGGAAGTAAGTGGAGAGTATGGGTGGAACAAGTCTGACCAAGAGTTGAGAACTACTGAAATTAGATGATGGGTTCATGAGGGTTCATTCTCCTATTCTGTACTTTTTTTGTATACATTTGAAATTCTCCATATTCAAGCTTTTAATGTCTATTTAAACACATCACATTATATTACAATTATATGTTTATCTCTGCCTCCCATTAAAATGTTTTCTCTCTAAGGACAAGGGGTAAGTTCCATTTATCTCCAAGCACAAGGATAGTCACCCAGGATATAGTAAAAAAAAATTCTCAATCAAGTGAATAAAACAACCCTCAAAAATAAAAAGTAACTGAGTTGCTCTGGCAGGTTTGGCTCAGTGGTTAGAGCATCGGCCCTTGGACCAAAGGGTCGCAGGTTAGATTCCTGGTCAGGGCACATGCCCAGATTGCTGTCTCAATGGGGGCGTGCAAAAGGCAGTCAATCAATGTTTCACGTTCACATAAATGTTTCTCTCCCTCTCCCTTTCTCTCTCTAAAAATCAATTTAAAGGTCTTTTTTAAAAAGTAACTGAGTTTTACAATACAATCCCTTATTGTGAATAAATTATACATTTTCAGGTATAGGCTTGCCTGTACCTAGAGAAAAACACCAGCTACATTAATGTAATTCCAACATCAATATAGTTATCTTGCAGAATAGTTCCTAATATTAAGAAATTGTAATCCTTGGTATGTGAACAACTTAACAACTTTAATTTAGTACTGTTAACTCTCAGTTATTCCTTTACCATAACTACCACATAGAACTGAAAAGCTCTTAAAGATAACTGAAATTGCTGCTAAACCACTCACTATGGGACTTTGAGAGTAGCACCTGAATCTGACATTAATAAATCACCTTCTTTACCCTGGCATCTGTCCTTTCATCCATATACCACTAGAATCACTGTTTTGTAGCCAACACAGAATAAGTGGAACTGTGATATGAAAGAACTAAGTGAAGTGAGCCCATAGCTCACTTAGTACACCAAACCTCCAGGAGACATGCCAAGAACATTCTGGAATATTTGAGCCACAAGGAACATAAACTAATTATAAGCCTTTAGAACTTACATGTGGAACCTTGTAAATTGGATACTTCTCAATCCCAAAAGCAGGTTAATGTTGTAAGGGTATTTTCTTTGTTTGTTTATCAAGGTTCAAAATGTTCTAAGTCTAAATTCTCCGTGGAAAGGTTCTAAATTGTGGGTAGAAATATTTTGATGCAATCTAAAGAGAATAATGTGGTGCTTTATCCCAAATACTTGGTTAGCAGGACATATTTTATATAACTGCTCCTTCCAACAGTCCAAGTTGTCAAGCTTTTCTCAAAATAAAGAAAAACAATGAAAAGATTCCATGCCTCTTCTTTAGTCTAAACTCCAAACCTGTAACACTCAGCTGGATTCGTCTTAGATTACACGTTGTGCAAATTTCTAATACAGAACAAGAACCTATGGACTGGTGTTTGTTTTCTCAGGTGGAAGGCAAGAGATGAAGAAAAAAGAAATGGATGAAATCAACTTCCTTAGAGCTTACAGATGTACAACTAAACTGTCAGGGTGCTGGATATGAATCAGAAAAATTCACCGACCATTTGAGAAGAACCTGGACAAAGTTCTGGAAGAAGATTGAAGGCCCCTAAAATAGCTTCCCTCCTACCTAATTCTGAAAGATTAAGTGACTGTGCTGAGTAATCAGTCCACACCCATTCCAGTTTGCCTGAAATAATACTTTCTTTCCTAGCTGGAATGTAGTAAATTTTTAGAGCGTTCAAAGGTTTGAATAAGCTTCTCTCAAGTATTTTTTAAAGACTTCCTTACAAAGATTTAAAATTTTAAAAAGACGGTGCGAGGGGCTGAAAAAATTCACCATGCACCCTCTTTTTTATTCTCTCTCCGCTGCAGCTAAGCCAGATTGTTTGCTCACACATCAACTGCTTCAAGTCCTGAACCTAGACTGTGAAATTTCACACACCATTCTCCACATTCCCTCCATGATGTCTTATAACAACAAGATCATCCCCCAACTCAAACAGGCTTCCAGGGCTCCTTTTACCCTTTCCTATAAAACCCAGACTCCTGAACATGGCTTTTGAGGCCCTCCCATCTGGCCCAAACTACCTTTCCAACAGCCCCATGTCTGTCTCCTCCCCACCCTGCATCTAAGGCTTCAGCCATTCCACATGCCAACCATCTCTCCACACATGAGAGTCATTCAGGCCTCTGGGCACCTGGTGTGTCCCCTGCCTGGAAGCTGGATGTCTCCCAACTTCTTTACCAACCAGGCTCATCCTTCAAATCTTATCTTTGAAACCTTAGTCAATTCCATATGGCATGTCTTCTACATTCCCATAATCCTTTTCACTAGCTTTCTATCACATCACTAGCCTTGTAATATAGCAAAATAGGTATTTTGGTCATTGTTTCCGCTGTACCCCATCTCCTTCCCATACCCCCCAAATGCCCAACACAAAGCAAGAGTATATTTTTATCATGTGTACCCACCAAGACTCATACTTTATGGTGCTTGCTATATATTCACTTGTTCAGTGAACTTTTGTCGAATTATTTTTCACAGCCTGTAGTAGCAAAATTGTTCTTTCATCTTATAATTACTTTTACAAGTGGCTGCTAAATAGGCTTTAGTCATCTCACACTATATAGCCATAAGAGTTCCTGCAAGAATATAACAAAATATTAACTTCTTTGTTCCCTCCCTTCTCAGATAGGAGGGACTGGTTAGGGTCAAAACATGAAGAGTAGGCCTCCATCATGCTTTATTCTGGCCCTCTGCCTCAGTTGCCCAGAACACCTCATTGGTGCTCCAACCACTCAGCACTCAAGAGATGCACAGCAGGCCTTCTTTCTCTGAACCTTCTTCTACTCAGCATACCCCCAGGGGATCTCAGCCCCCAAGTAGACACCCTCAACAACAGAAATATAAAGGAGAATTTGAAATACATGCTTGCAAGTCGTACCTCAGCCTCTCAGGAAAGAGCTGAAGAGCCACGTCAACTATCCTGGGTTTCCCTTTTCTGTTCATTTATAAGTTCTAAAAATCAAGAAGGACTTTCAGTTCAGAGGGACCTGGGTAAGCTACCAAGAAAATATAAACCCTCATATCCTATTTCCCAATATTAGGTACCACAGTGTATGCCTAAGCCAAACTACTACACTGTTAAAGAGAAAGCAGACATTCAATGCTTATGCATGATTCCAGACAGAGAAGCCTACTAATACCTAAAAGTATTCATTTAAAATGTTTTGGGCACCTCCCATTGAAAGCATTGTGCCATGTAGAAAATGAGTAGCACTGAACAAAACTTATTCTCTCTCTCCTTCTCCTCTTCCTTCCCTCCCTCATCTTCCACCCCTAAATATTTTTTTTACCTCCCAAGAACAGGGATATTCTCCTAAACCAGTGGTCGACAAACTTATTAGTTAACAGAGCCAAATATCAACAGTACAACGATTGAAATTTCTTTTGAGAGCCAAATTTTTTAAACTTAAACTATATAGGTGGGTACATTGTTATGAACTTAATTAGGGTACTCCTAGGGCTTAGGAAGAGCCACACTCAAGGGGACAAAGAGCCACATGTGGCTCGCGAGCCGCAGTTTGCCGACCACAGTCCTATACCATCAATCACCACACCTCAAACATTAATATTATCATAGAACACGTGATCCAATCATTTCCTCAGTTATCCTAAAAATGGTAGAACTGGGTTTTTTTTTCCAATCCAAGACTTAATGTTCATGCATTACTTTTTTTTGTTATGTCTCCTTAGTCTTCCCCTAGTCTAAAACAATTCCCCTTGATTCCTCATGACACTGAATCCTTTCCAGAGTTCAGGCAAGTTGTCCCGCAGACCATTCCACATTATGGATTTGTCTGTTTCCTTGTGGTAACACTCAAGTCAAACATTTCTGGCAAGAACACCACACAGGTGATACTGTGTTAGACCATCCCACCACTGATTGCCACCTTTAGCCATTCCGTTAAGGTGGTGACTGCCAGATCGCTCCATTGCAAAAACATGTTTTCACATAGTGCTTTTAGAGCACGTGAACATTCTATTCCCCAGAAAATTGGCTTTTGAATCTGTTAAATACAAATTCTAAGTCGGTCTAGCTAAATTACATCAGCATATACAAAACTGGGATCCTAAGGCAAAATCACAACAAAGATGGGAATGTTATTTATTCTGTGAGGTAGGTATTATTACCTTCAGTTTATGCACTAATAAATGCCACAACTCAAAGTTAAGTATTATGTTCAAGGTCAAAAGTTCACAGCTAGTACTCAAGCCTACATGAGCCTGGATTCAAAGCTCACGGTCTTTCCATTACATCAGGGGTTGGAAAACTACTGTTCATAGGCCAAATCTGGCCCACTGCCTGGTTTTATATGGCCCATATGTTGAGAATGGTTTTTACAGATGAACATTTGCAATCAATTTGATGATAGGGAACACTAACTTTGAATCCCATTAGGTAAAATGTTACCTCAAAACCAAGAAGTCCGTGCTTCCTACTAGCAGACCTGCATTATCAAAAAACAAAAAAAAAAATGTGCTCAATTATTATTATATTTTGAATTTTTTTCAATAAAAAGTTTGTGGAAGTTTATTTTCTCTCTTATTATATAAGTATTTGTATAATACCCTCAATTTTACCTCTTGGCCTACAAAGCCTAAAATATTTACTACCAGGTTCTTTACAGGAAGGACTACCAACCCCTGCATAAAAACATACTGCCTCTCTGAGCTATACTTTATATCCTTGCAGATACGCTCAAATGCCATACATGAAGGGTATTTTCTGGAAATAGCTACAATAAGTAAATACAACTTAAAGAGTGAACACTCCCAGCCCTAGCCAGTTTTGCTTAGTGGATAGAGCGTCGACCTGCGGACTAAAGGGTCCCAGGTTCGATTCTGGTCAAGGGCACATGCCTGGGTTGTGGGCTCAATCCCCAGTAGGGGGCATGCAGGGGGCAGCCGATCAATGATTCTCTCTCATCATTGATGTTTCTCTCTCTCCCTTCCTCTCTGAAATCAATAAAAATATTTTTTAAAGTGAACGCTCCCTTTAGAAGAAAAGAACACGTGTATTTGCTCCATTTATATATTTGTTTAAAATTTTCAGATGCTTTTGAACAAGAGCTTCCTACAATACTATAAACTTCCATGGCAACCAATTGGAGTAAATAGATGCCATATTTCAGATATGAACAAAATCTGTGCAATAACTCACATGTTAAAAAGGTTTTGGTTTTTTTCAGCTTTAAGGTACAATTGACAAAAAAATTGTCATATAATTAAAGTGTACAAAGTGATGATTTGCTCTATTGTGAAAGAATTCTCACCATTCAGTTAATTAACACATCACCTCTCATATTTACCTTTTTGTAGGGTTCTCTTTTGTTTTCTGGGTGTGTTTTGGGGGGGTGAAAACACTTAAGTTCTACTCTCACAGCAAATTTCCATTATACAATACAGTATTATCAACTATAGTCACCATGTCATACCTTAGATCCCCGCAACTTATCCATCTTACAACTGAAAGTTTATACCCTTTTACCATCCTCTCCTTTGGCAATCACCATTCTATTCTGTTTCTATAAGTTTGACTTTTTAAATATATATATATATATATATTCTTATTGATTTCAGAGAGAGGAAGAGAGAAGGAGAGAGAGAAATATCAATGATGAGAGAGAATCACTGATCTGCTGCCTCCTGCATGCTCTACACTGGGGATTGAGCCCACAACCCAGGCATGTGCCCTGACCGGGAATCAAACTGTGACCTCCTGGTTCATAGATGACGCTCAACCACTGAGCCACGCCAGCCAGGCTTTTTCTCTCTTCTTCTTCTTTTTTTTTAGATTCCACATTTACTAGTGAGATACCATGCAGCATTTGTCTTTTCCTATCTGGCTTATTACACTTATATGCTTTTTATTTTTAAAGGGAAAAGGTGTTATAAATCTTCATAACCGTTCTTTGAAACATCCTTCTGAATTTGTGAACATATAATGATCCAAGATCTCCCAATACATAAGCTACTCCCAAGTTGCAAATCAATTTTGGAAGCTACATTATCTTTCAGAACGCCCAAGATGCCATTTAATTTAGGGACAGAGAGCCTATAAAAAATTATAGGCCAAATTCAGCACAGATGCTAAATACAGGCCATATTGGCAGAGGCTATGGCCCAGATCTGCTTTGTCAGCATTCTTAGCCCAACGTCCCAAACTCACCCCAGTAGCACCAAGCTTACCACTCTGGCTCTGATGGAATTTGAACAGGGAAAAGACTCTGGAGGAAAATTAGGAACTTGTACATTGCTAATGGAAGCACATATGGATGTAACATCCAGAGACTTTTTGGCAAAATCCAAAGAATTATAATCAACCTCTTGATCTACCAATTCTAACTCTAGGAACTTATATTCCATTTTAGACTAGCAAAATGACATACTGTACAAGGTCTTTCAATACATATCATCTAAGATACAGATTGAAAAACATCTAGAGGTCCATCATCTAAAATATTAATCAACTGTGCTTCATCCACACAACAGAATTCTAGGTAGCTCTAGTGGACATTTGTCATACCTGTAACTACCCATCATCTTTTGAAAAGCTTTTCTCTATTTAAAAGGCGAAAGATTTATACGATCTGAAGAGAAACCAGAGTAAAGCTTTTCTCTATTTAAAGAAATTTCTCAGCTTGAAAGCCGAGAATCAAATTCCTAGGCTCCCTTGCAGCTAAACTGCAAACCTGTGACCAAGTCTCCACTGATCAGACAGATCCACACAAGACTTTGCTTTGGAAGTGAGAAATGTAAGGAAGAGGCTCTGCTCAAGACTTCCACTTTGCAAGAAGCTGTCTTCCTGACTCAGGATGGCAGTGGAAGCAGTTGCAGTCAATCATATCCCTGCTGTCTGCTGCTCAGTACAGGCAGGAGTAGGGGTGGCTTCCACTCCACAGTTCTACTACACATGGCTTGGAGCTTCGTTTCTGGAAGCAGATGCGGACCTGTTCCTCCAGCCCTCTGAATGATTCCATGAGTTACCTAAAACCCCTTTGCAGCTTAGCTCAACCATCTAGAGTGGATTCGGTTGTTTGCCACAAAAACAAACTAAAAAGAAATGAGTTGTGATACGGACAGATCATCAGATTAAACTGTTGAAAATTTTAAAAAGCAAGGTGCACAATAGTAGGTATGGTAAGTATCAGGGTTTTTTTAAGGGGGCTGCATATAGATGCAGTTACTTACATATTCACACACTGTCCCTGGAAGTTGAAGCTAACAAACCTGACTGCCGGCTGCCTCCAGGCAAAGGCACAGGTTGGCCAGGGCACAGGAGGAGGGAAAAGTTTACTGCATTTCATTTTGTACCTTTTGAATTTGGAATCATATGGATGGATAATCTATTTTTTTGGATTATCTATATTTAAATGAATTTAGAAAAAATGTGAAAAGAGACAAAGGCTAACCCCGTGTCAGCAAGAAATATTATAGATGGACCCCAAACCCATTCCCCTCCCACCTGCTCTGCATGCAATTTCAAAACAAAGCACCCAGCTGGACAAAACTGCAGTAGTCCTCACTCACCAAGCCCAGACTTCACAAACACATTGCTCTTTTCTCTAAGTTGCCATCACAGAACAAGGCAGCAGCTTTCTTTATAAAAACTAGTTGTCTTTGTCAAAGGTAGTGCTGTTTAGCTGGGTGACTCCCTTGGTCTCAACGCTCATATACTGGAATGAAGCCGTCAGACTAGATAGAACGCAAGACTTTTTCTATATCCAAAAATCCTATAAAAAGGAATTCTGTTGTACAGAGGCAGAGTTGCCTCAAACAGACTGTTAAACTACAGCAGGAAGGCCGGGGAGGGTGGGGGGGCTGGGGGGGGGTAAGAGATCAACCAAAGGACTTGTATGCATGCATATAAGCATAACCAATGGACATAAGACACTGGGGGGTAGGGGAAGCCAGGGGATTGTCAAGGGCGGGAAAAAAAAAGGAGACATATGTAATACTCTTTGTAATAATTTAAGCAATAAAAAAATTAAAAAAAAAAAAAAAAGGAATTCTGTTGGGTGAAAGCTAAAACTATGGTTGAACCTCTCCCTCTGGCGCTTACCACTTCTGCTTTGTATTATGGTTCCCAGTATACCTACTACCTCCCCTTACAAGGCTGTAAGTCTCTTGCCGGTTAATCCTGCATTTTTTTCAAATCAACCTTGCATTTCCCACAGCATCCATCCCATTTATTTCCACTAGGAAGGCTTTGGGAATAAATTATATATGCCTGTTGAGTTTTAACTCTTCACTGAACTAAGAGAATCCCCATGCATGTTGTTTCATACCTTTGAATTGTGACTTATGTGACTATCTCGATCTGTTCAAAAGAATACTTTTAAACACTAAAGCAGGGGTCCTCAAACTTTTTAAACAGGGGGCCAGTTCACTGTCCCTCAGACCGTTGGAGGGCCAGACTATCGTTTTTAAAAAAAACTATGAACAAATTCCTATGCACACTGCACATATCTTATTTTGAAGTAAAAAAAAACAAAACGGGAACAAATACAATATTTGTATTTCCATGTGGCCCGCGGGCCGTAGTTTGAGGACCCCTGCACTAAAGGATCAGAGACGGTACCTAATCCCAGAATAGTAAGAACCTCAGGTGAGTTCAGGTAAGTCATCTCATAATCATTTGATTCTAAGGAAAGCCAAAGAGAAATATAACATATCCTCCCTAAACTTTGAATTTACTTAGCTTTTTTGCATGTGGGAAGGGGAACATTTTGTATTAAAACACAGAAATATGTTAAGGAGTTGAATATGAAATTAATACATCCTTAAATTGAAAGAATTCAAAGAAATTCTACACTCAGGCTAGCTGCTTTGCTTTTTACACAATGGATTAGCATAATAGGTTTGTCAGAGTGACTCTATAGCTCGTGTCATACTCCTAGACTGTCTTCTGGAATAAAGCAGGATTATAGGTAGTCATGGCATTTGATGACAATGATTTCTTATTATGATTTTTGTAAACTAGGCCTTATTTGGCAAGCCAATGCCACAGCTTTTCAAGCTGCCCAGCTGGGTGCACACATCTGAGGGTCAGGAGTTCATCGGGGCTGCACCTACCTGGGGAAAAAGAGGGATCCAACAACTCAAGGGTGAAGAGTGGGGAAGAGCCCAATGGGGGTGAACCACCATGAACAAAGGAAGCATCCTCCCACCATCATTGTGATGTAGGTGAACAGTTTAGGGAGAAAGAACAGTAGAATCGACAGTAAGAACATTTACTGAGGGCCAATTGTGTGCAAGGCACTGACTTAAATGCCAAGAATTGATGAGATGAAGGAAATGCACACAAACTAATCTTAACACAAGAATTGAATTAAAATGCAATTATAGCTCAGATTACAAAAGAAAATTCATTTTAGGATTCTGGCCCAGGTTTCAAGGCTCTGCATATCACAGAGTTTTGTACAGCTGGAGGCAGCGAAATCTCAAATAAACACAAATGCACTGCCAGAATTATTACATAAAGCTTTTACTGGTTCTGGCAACTCAGATTTATCTCAGTAGCCAAAAGATTCACTTTTCAGGCAATTTGTTTGTTGACATTTTTAGTGCTTTTGAAAAATAAAACTATAGGTTGGGGTTATCTGGTATTTTTATGTTTGTTGATTTCAGTCCATTCTATATTTTATATCTTTTATTTTATACACACGCATGGGTGCGTGCATCCACCCAATCATACACACATTTCTTTTTAAAAGAAACTAGTGCCTTAGTGAGAGGAACAGCGCAAGCCAGGACATCTCATGCAAGTGGAGCATTGTGTATTATACACAGATCCTTGAAATGCTTTCAGAGAGAACAAATGGCACTTCAGTCTCAGATCACATAGGAGTTCTCTCTTCAGCCTAAACCCAGACATAGTTAAACACATAGAAAAAAATAGTTTTTGATGGGGAATGCAATCTGACTTCATTAATTGGGTTTCTTTGTCGAATTCCTAGTGAAGACCCTATTCAATTGTTACAGCAAGTGCTCCTCTCGCCTCCATGACATTGTGGCAGCCTCCCTCTGAGGAGACTGAACCCCTTAAAGTGGGCTACTGCAGGGCATTGAAGCTGGACACAGCCCACCCCCCACCTGTTCAGGATCATTCTCCCCACAGCAGGACCTCATGATAACTAGCACACTCAGCCCCCTGCATCACCATGGCAAAAGCAGATGGATTTAAGGGGCTTCAGCCCAACCCGCAGAAACCCAGCCCCAAGCCCATCCTGCTACTGGTGCTACTGTGACCTAATAGCCATATTATATTGACCAGACTGACCTCTTTCCATGACCAAATCCCCTTTCTATTCACAGCTACCAACATCCATCTCCTTCCCTCTCTAGCTTAACAGATACCCATCATTTGAGACTGGCCTTGCTCTCACCTGTCTGTCCTTGTCCCAAAGTACCCAGTGACACTTCCTTGATACCTAACCCCCAGAACTTTCTCCTGCCACTGAGCTGTGCTTGCCAAGAGGGACATCTCTAGGACCCAGGTAGATAGATCTCCTATCTCCTACCTTGAATCACCTGCCATCAGCCCGGATAGACTTTGCATTGCCTAATCTGATACAATCCAGCCATCTCACAATGGGGCCCTCTCACAATGGATGAGCAGAGACTTAGGTCCTGATTTCTCCCAGGACACTCTATCCCAAGTAGACTCTACTCTTGCAAGCCATGCCTAGAGATCTGACAACTTAGAGAGATTTGATTAAAAAAAAAAAACAGCCTCTGCCCTCAAAGGGTTTATAATCTATTATGGCCTAAATGTTTGTGTCCTTCCACCACCACCCCAAATTCATACCTTGAAATCCAACCTCCCCCCAGTGTGATAGTATTAAGAGATAGGGCCTTTGGGAAGTGATTAGGATTAGAAGAGGTCATAAGGGTGGAGCCCCCAAGAATGGGATTAGTACTCTTATGAATTCACAAGAGAGCTTGCTTTCTGTCTCTGCTCTCTACCATGTGAAGACACAACAAGAAGCTGGCAGTCTGCAAACCAGAATAGGACCATCACCAGAACCTGACTGTCATAGCACCCTGATCTTGGACTTGCAGCTTCTAGCACTGTGAGAAATACATTTGTTGTTTATAAGCCACTCTGTTTATGGTATTTTGTTATAGCACCTGAGATAAGACAATCTGATTGGAGTGTGTGTATCTAGGAAGTCTGAGAGAAAGGATCACCATTTCTCAAACACCTACAACACACTCTCCGGGCATTATGTTTTTCTCTTTTATGTATTATTTCTAATATTTAAACTAATCCTACATGAATGGCTTTGCATATAGGCACTTCAGAGTTTGGAAATGTTATTAGAGAATTTCTGGAAAATGAGAAACTGCCTGAATTGAAAGACCTTGCTGCCCATTTATTTATAAATGTCACAGGAACCAAGTTCACTGTGCAAATAGGAAATCCCTTATGTTCACTATGCTACCATTCATTCAGTTCCCTTAGGTGGCACACTATAGAAGTAAATGGAGTTTCTTTATGCCCACAAACTGAAAGACACATACTGTCTGTACCTTGGCAGCCAGAAGCACATGCAAATTAGGTGCCACCATTTCCTGGCCTTCCAAATGGCCATGAGCGCACATCTGTGAGAGAGGGAGCAGGTGTAAAGGATACAGCCTCAGAAGTAAGTGTTTTCTCTCAATAGAACCAAGGAACAAACCACAAAGCTGGCTTCATCATAACTGTGCTGTAACCAACTGAGCTAACCAGAGACCAGAACAGAAACTAATGAATACTTGCCATCTTTCTTTTGGCTACCCAGCATCAAAACCCCCTGCCAATGTTTATGAAAATTTCCACCTGCCCTCAGCTAAATACACTAAAATGTCACTTACTCACTTTCCTGATTTCTTCTCAACCAGCGATTGGGCACAGGACCTAAGCTTGGCCAGACACACTGCACAGGCATTTTCAATCAATAGCCAGTGATGTGAAACAGCAGGAAAAGTAGATCATAGTTTTCTGGAAACAGCAGCAATACTAGTTCCTGGAGTGGCAGGGTTGCCAAACCCCTCACCTGATGTCTAGTGCCAGCAATGTGTAGTGTAGCTAGAGGCACCCACTAGTTAGGAGGTATACAGTGCCAGCCTCCTCACCAGATCAACTCTGTGGTAGGTATAATATGGCTGTAGTTCTGGTAGTGCTGTACATTTTTTCAGGCCTTTTCTCCAGCTTTCCTAGAGAAAAACTGAGCTACCCAATATCCTTCCAACAAATTCCTTTTCTGCTTAAATTACCCACAGGTAATTTCTGTTATCGAGCTCATGTTAGTGAGAATCTTGGGTGTTAGAGGACAGGTCAAAAGGTGAGCCTTAAGTGATCCAGAACATCCAAATTTAGCTGTATCAAATTATCTAATGCTGCATAACAAACCAACCCAAAACTTTAGTACCTTTTATTTAGTTCATAATTCTGAGGGTTAGCAATTTGGGCTGAGCTAGCTGGGCAACTACACTTATCTAGGCCAGACTCCCCTGATCTCAGATGGGGCTCACTTAAGCTTCCACAGTCAGCTCTTGGGTCGACAAGGTGCCTCTCTTCTCCTCTACATAGAGGAGGTCTCTTATCCTCCAGCAAGTGAACTTGAGCCTTTTTACGTGGTGGCAGAGTTCCCAAAGCAGCAAGAACTAAAGATGAAATGTTTCTTCAGGCCTAGGCTCAACACTTGCACAAGGTCACTTCTACTGCACTCTATGGTCAAACCAAGTCACAGGGCCAGCCAAAATTCTAAGGATAGAGACACAAACTCCACCTCTTGATAGGAGGAATTGCAAAGTATTGGGAGAGTTTTTCAATCTACCATACCTGTTTGATAAAGAGCATAATGGGGAAGTTGTCACAATAGAGATAACCCTAAGGATTCCCCTTTATTAGAACTGCTTATATCTAGAATCTGTGCTCTCCCACCATTTCCATTAACCACCAACCAATACCAGCCATTGATTCAACAATAGCTAACTAGAATAACTAGAAGCAATAAACATACCGTGCTGAGTCTGCCAACTCTTTAGCCTGTAAATAGTTTCATACAGGAAAGGTAAAAAGTGTTCTGAGACCCAATTTCAAGGGGGCAAGGGTATTCACACAAACCAACAACAAACAAGGTGTTTGAGAATTCAACTCAATTCTGACACTATCTACCCAGATATAGCATCAGATTCCACAGGTTTAGGACTCAGTCCTGCAAGAATGCTCCCGCCCCCACTTGAGACACCAGTCACAAGCCCAGGCTGTTTACCTGTGCTTCTGACTAACTATAAATCAAGAGATTCTCACAATCTCCACCTCAGGTTCGATTTATTTGCTAGAGTGGCTCACAGAACTCAGAGAAATATAAATATAAATATAAATATAAAAAATATAAATATAAATATAAATATAAATATAAATATAAATATAAATAAATATAAATATAAATATATATATATATATACACACACACACACACACACACACACACACACACAAATGGGGTCAAGACTCTGGCACGGTCACAACCAGCTCAGGAGGAGGGGCCTGGCTCCACCTGAGCCTGAGAGATCAACAAAGAGGGGCACCTGCTCCGAGCCTCTGCGGTGCAGCTGGGGGCAGTCCCCCAGTGGAAACACACACACACACACACACACACACACACGGAGTGCCTGCTCCAAGCCTCTGCAGTGCGGCTGGGGGCAGGCTCCCAGCGGGGACACACACACACACACACACACGGCACCTGCTCCAAGCCTCCATGGGGAGCGGGCCTAAGCCATCAGTAGGACATCCCCTAAGGGCTCCCGGACTGTGAGAGGGGGCAGGCTGGGCTGAGGGACCCCCACCCCCCAGTGCACAAATTTCATGCACCAAGCCTCTAGTTTTATTATAAAAGGCTATAACTCAGGAACAGCCAGGTGGAAGAGATATATAGGGTAAGGTGTGGAAAAATGACATGGAGCTTCTATGCCTATTGCACCACTCTCCCAGCACCTCCACGTGTTCACCAACCCAAAAGCTCTCCAAACCCAGTCCTTTTGTTTTTTCAATGGAGACTTCATTACACATTGACTAATTCATTTACTACTGATGATTGAACTCCATCCCCAGTTCCTCTCCCCTCCCTAGAGGTAGAGGTGGGACTAAAACTTTCAATGTTTGGCTCCACTGGCAGTCAGCCTCCATCCTTAGGTGCTTTCCAAAAGTCACCTCATTTATATAACAAAAGACAACTTTATTACTCTCAACACTTAGGAAATTCCAAGGATTTTGGAGCTGTGAGCCATGGATGAACACCAAATATGTGTGAGATACATATGCATTTGAATGTCCAATCTAAATATATAAAAGCCTAAGCAACCATTCGACCAGAAGCTATGATGGTCACTGACCACCAGGGGGCAGACGCTCAACACGCAGGCATGGAAACATGGAACAGACTGATGAATATCAGAGGGAAGGGGGTGGGGGGAGGGCGGGAAGAGATTTAACCAAAGATCTTATATGCATGCTAGAGGCCTGGTGCATGGATACTGGTGGGGTCCCTCAGCCTGGCCGGCGAGGATCAGGCCGAATCCATGCACTGGGCCTCTGACATCTCCCGAGGGGTCCAGGATTGCGTGAGGGGTCCAGGATTGCGTGAGGGCGCAGGCCAGGCTGAGGGACCCCACCAGTGCATGGTGCACCAGGCCTCTAGTTTTTTTTTATAAATCGCAATATTGCAGCAGGCTTCTTCAATTTCTCATACTATATAGGGCATGCTAAAGATCATGGACTAGAGTTGTGTGGCATCTGACACCAGCTCTCTAGCTTTGGGTTTTCTTTGAACCTCAGTTTTACTCCCCAAAGCTCAAAATCAACATTTTTTGCATATGAGCAAATTGGTAGTTTTATCACTTCAGGCAGAGGACTAGTTAATATCCCTATGTTACAGAAAAGCCTACTATAATTTTAAAGCAAACTAAAAAGCTCTACTCTGAATTTATTACTAGTATCTTGGAGAGGTTTAAGCATATCCTCTTCCAAGAGCCACACAAATTGGCAGATCCCACAAATTGAAACGAGATGTTTCCCTGACAACTGTTGAACTGCAAGAAGTCTCCATGGAAACCACCCAGTCCTCCCAAGTACCATGTACCTTATACTTTGGCTGGCATTCAAGCACATCAAATCAGCAATAAAAACGTAAGGAAGTTGGAAGAACTTTGCACAATGAGGAATATCTATGTTTGGTACAGTGATATTTTCCGGGGGGGGGGGGGGAGCATATTTAGTCCAAGTGTCTCAGGACTCAAATTCAACCCTGTCATGCCCAACCCATTTTTGAAAATACCTCAAAAAGAAGATTTAAAACACAGTGTTTTTCTGGTTTACCTAAGGCTGCTGTGACAAAGTAGCACCAAGTGGGTGCCTTAAACACAGAAATGTATTGTCTCAGAGTTCTGGAGGCTAGAAGTTCAAAATCAAGGTAATAGGTTTGGTTCCTTCCAAGGGCTCTAAGGGAAAATCTGTTCCATGACTCTCTCCCAACTTCCTGTAGCCCCTAGGAGTTCCTTGGCTTGTAAATGCATCACTCTAATCTTCATCTTCACATAGCATTATCCCTGTGTGTCTGTGTCTTCAAATGACCACCTTCTTATAAGGACACCAGTAATATTGGATTAGGGGCTCATTCTACTCCATCATGATCTCATTTTAACCTGATTAC
Organism: Myotis lucifugus; assembly: GCF_000147115.1. Taxonomy (NCBI): domain Eukaryota; kingdom Metazoa; phylum Chordata; class Mammalia; order Chiroptera; family Vespertilionidae; genus Myotis; species Myotis lucifugus. The sequence goes on from NW_005871097.1 coordinate 3,285,702, forward strand.
AACAGAAAATACCCCATTTCTAAATAAGGTCACATTCTAAGGTACTGGGGATTAGGACTTCAATATCTTTTGGGGTACACACAATTTAACCCATAACACACTACATTTATATAAAGTATTTTATATTACCTGTTCATTAAGTGTTTGTTAAAGCAAATTGATAGTTCCATTTCATTTGTGGCTTAACCAAAATAGGTGGTTTGTAGTTGGTCACATAGCCACACTTAGCTACAATGAATTCTGAGCAATGCAACCTTGACTCTGTGAAGCCATAAGCCCTGCTCAAAACTGGAGTTTCTACTGCAAAAGAGAAGAAGGGGATAAATATCGAGGGACAACTATAAATGTCTATCACATAGGCAAATAGAAAAATCGCTTGGGAAAAATAAGTCAGTATCCAGATACTCTGACTCTTAGGTAAGGACCCACTGCAGAAACAATATCATAAAAGTTAATAGCATTTTGTAATGACTTTGGACCTGAAACTAAGAAACTAGTCTAACAGAAAATCAGAGGCAAAAGGCACTCAAAGGGCATACAGTGAATAGCATCCCAAATTAGAACTTGAGGGTGGAAAGTCAATCATACACCTTCATACAGGAATTCTCATGGACCCATATGGCTCCATTTCAGAACATAACTGGACCAGGACCTCAGAACACCACCCAATATAAAAGTGCTACCTTATTAGTATTTATGATTCTTCTGACTCTGATCCCTTTAGACCTGTTTTCCTTAAATAATTTTTTAAAAATAAACTTTATTTTGAGATCATTGTATGCAATTGTATGAAATGATACAGAGATCCTGTGTAACCTTTACCCAGTTTCCCCCCACTAATGACAACATCTTGCAAAACTATTGTGCAATATCACAAGGATATAGACTTTGATACAATCAAGATAGAGAACATTTCCAAAATGCTTCTTCATGCTGCCTTTTTATAGCCAATCACTTCCCTCCCACCCCTGTCTCCTCAACCCCTGGGAACTACTAATCTGTTCTTCATGTTTATAATTTTATCATTTAAAGAACATTATAATAATGGAATCATATAGTATGTAATCAATAAGGATTGGCTTTTTCACTCAGCACAATTCTCTAGAGATCCATTCAGGTTGTTGTGTACATCAATAGTTCATTCCTTTTTATTGCTGAGTAGTATTCCATGGTATGAATGAACCAGTTTCTTTAACCACTCAGCCACTGACAAACATGTGTATCATTTCCAGTTATGGGCTATTATGAATAAAGCTGCTATAAACATTCATGTACAGGTTTTTGTGTGAACACAGATCTTTAATTCTCTAGAATAAATGCCCAAGAATGCAATTACTGGGTTACATACGGTAGTTGCATATTTAGTGTTTTTAAGAAACTGTCAAACTGTTTCCAGAGGGGCTATATCACCTTACATTCCCATCAGCAAAGTATATATCCCTTTTTTCTGCAGCATTTGGTGATGTCACTATTTTTTATTTTTGCTATTCTGATAGGTATGAATGACATCTCATTTGGCTTTAATTTGCATTTTTCCAATGGCTAATGATGAACATCTTTTCATGTGCTTATTTGTTATTTGCTTATCTTCTTCAGTGAAATGTTTCATGTCTTCTGCCCGCTGTCTAATTCAATTGTTTGGTTTTTTACTGATGAGTTTTGAGTTTTTTATATATTGCAGATAGTTTTTTGTCAGATATGTGGTTTGCAAATATTTTCTTCTACTCTGCAGCTTGTTTCTCTTTTTTAAGAATAATTTATTGATGTTTAGAAAGAGAGAGAGAGGAAGAGAAACACTGATGTGAAGGGTAACATCCATCAGCTGCCTCCTGCAAGCCCCTCACTGGGAAACAAGCCTGCAATCAAGGCTTGTGCCCAGACTGGAAATCGAACTGGCCACCTTTTGGTAAACGGGATGATGCCCAACCAACTGAGCCACACTGGCCAGGGCTGCAGCTTGTCTCTTAATAAGGTCTTTCTCAAAGTAAAAGTTTTTAATTTTGTAAAATCCATTTAATTATTTTTTCCTTTTATGGATCATAACTTTTGGTGTCAGGTCTAAGAACCCTGCCTAATCCTAGGTCCCAAAGATTTTCTATTTTTTTAATTTTATGTTTTACATTTAAGCTTGTGATCCATTTTGAGTTATTTTTTATGTAAGGTGTAAATTTTAGGTCGAGGATCTTTTTTTATTTATTTTTATTTTTTTTATTTTTTTTTATTTTTTTATTGCTTAAAGTATTACAAAGGGTATTACATATGTGTCCTTTTTTTTCCCCGCTCTTGACAATCCCCTGGCCTCCCCTACCCCTCCCCCCAGTGTCTTATGTCCATTGGTTATGCTTATATGCATGCATACAAGTCC
>NW_005871097.1:3288166-3296596 GCF_000147115.1 Myotis lucifugus
GAGGCTCTCTGCCTCTGCATCTATTACTGTTCAAAAGTCTATAATGGTCTCTATTATCCACGAAAGAGTGAGATCATGTGGTATTTTTCCTTCAGTGACTGGCTTGTTTCACTTAGCATAATGCTCTCCAGTTCCATCCATGCTGTTGCAAATGGTAAGAGTTCCTTCTTTTTAACAGCAGCATAGTATTCCATCGTGTAGATGTACCACAGTTTTCTAATCCATTCATCCGCTGATGGGCACTTAGGCTGTTTCCAGATCTTAGCTATGGTGAATTGTGCTGCTAGTATTAGCAGAACACGGACCCCCCCATTAGGTATTAGTGTTTTGTTCTTCGAAAATTATCCCAAGACATACGATCATTTTCTAAAGACTTTTAAAAAATTAATTCCGAGAGAACGAGAATATCTACCGAAACCAGAGGGCGACCCAGAGGGAGAGTCACAAGGAGAGAGAAGCACCAATGTAAGAGAGAAACATCAATCGGTAGCCCCTCCCATATTCACCTGATTGAAGATTGACCCGAAACCCAAATATGTGCCCCGACTGGGAATCGAACCCACAATCTTTCGGTGTATGGGACGACACTCCAACCAACTAAAATACACTAGCCAGAGTGGCTTTTTTTTCCTACTGATGTCCAACTGATCCTGAATTATGGGTTGAAAAGGCTTTCACCCTAGCCAGTTTTGCTCAGTGGATAGAGCACCAGCCTGCGGACTGAAGGGTTTGATTCCAGTCAAGGGCACATGCCCAGGTTGCGGGCTAGATCCCCAATAGGGGGGCATGTAGGAGGCAGCAGATCAATGATACTCTCTCATCATTAATATTTCTATATCTCTCTCCCTCTCCCTTCCTCTCTGAAGTCAATAAAAATATTGTTTTTAAAAAAGACTTTCTTCCTCCATTTAATGGCTTTTGTAATTTTGTCAAAAATCAATTGGGCATATTTCTGTGGGTCTATTTCTAGGTTCTTTGTACTGTTCTACTGATCTATATATCTATCCCTCTGCTAATACCATATAGTCTTGATTACTATAGTTATATAAGTCTTGAAATTAGACAGAGTAATTCCTCCTACTCTCTTCTTTTTCAAAATTGTTTTTAGCTAGTCTAGTTCCATATAAATTTTAAAATAATATCTTTATCTACAAAAGATCGTGCTGGGAATTTTGGTTGTTGTCAATCCTCACCTGAGGATATTTTTCCATTGATTTTATATGGAATAGAAGAGAGGGAGGGGGAGGGAGGAAGGGAAGAAGGGAGGGAGGGAGAGGGAGAAGGAGGGAGAGGGGGAGAGGGAGAGGGAGGGGGAGAGGGAGATGGAGTGGGAGAGGGAGAGAAACATCAATGTGAGAGAGGTGAGAGACACGTCAATTGGGTGCCTCCCACACATACCCCAACCAGGGCCAGGTATTGAACCTGTAACCCAGGTATGCATCCTTGACAGGGAATCAAACCCGCAACCCTTCAGTGCTCAGGCTGACGCTCTAACCATTGAGAACCATGGGCCAGGGCTTACTGGGATTTTTATAGCAATGATGTTAAACCTGTATGTCAATTTGGGAAAACTGACATCTTTATTATGCTGTGCCTTCTAATCCATGAACATGGTATGTCTCTCCATTTATTTCGATATTTGTTTCTTTCATCAGTATTGTATAATTTTCAGTATACAAGTCCTGTGGCATGCTTTGTTAGATTTATACCTAACTAATTTTTTGAATGACTGGAAATGTTACTGTAATCTCAGTGTCCATGTATTAATTGCTAGTATATAGAAATACAATTGATTTTTGTATGCTTATCTTGTATCCTGCGACCTTGCTGAACTCACTTATTAGTTCTAGGAGTTATTTTGTAGATTCCTTGAAATTTATACACAATCATATCATCAGAAAATAGGGGAAGTTTTATTTATTTATTTCTAATCTGTATGCCTTTTATTTCCTTTTATTGCCTTATTGTACTAGCTAGAACTTCCAGTACAAAGTCAAACAAGAGATGGGAGCAGAAATCCTTGCCTTGAAAATGAACCAAGGTAGATGAACTTCAGAGATGTAACAAGAAATGAAGGAAAAATAAAATAGTAAGTATGTAGATAAATCTAAATTAGGACAACTCCTAAGGCCTGCAAGCCAAATCTGGCCTGCTGCCTGTTTTTGTAAATAAAGTTTTATTTACATATTATCAATGGCTGCTTTGGTGTTACAACAGTGGAACTGAGTAGTTGTGACAGACACCATATGGCCCACAGAGGTTAAAATATTTACCATCTGGCCCTTTATATAAAAGGTTTACTGAACTATGATCTAAATAAACAATGTCTGCATAAAATAATGTCTTGTAGAGTTTTGCAGTACTGAAATGTAAGGTAAAAACAACATAAATTGGGAGAAGGGAGAAGTGGAGTTAAAGATCCTGCATTGTCCAGGAAAAAGAAAATGATAAACATTAATAGTAATAATTTTTTACCAAAACATCCCCTAAACACATCTTCAGGTTCAAAAGGTAGAAAAACTTCCATCTCTTCTCATTCCATTGTTTTTCAGTCAAATCAAAGTGCAATCACTCACCCACTAGCATCTCTGGGCAGACAAGATGCTATGTGTCTATAACAAATCCCTCCTTAAAATATCTATCAGGGTACTCAACAATTCCAAACCATCCATCCCCATGCTTTTCACTGCTAGGGTGGCCAACCATCCTGGTTTGTCTGGGATTAACAGGGTTTGCAGGATGTACAATTTTAAGAATTCATGAATATCTAGACAAGGCTGTTTTCTCACCTTCTAGATCCCAGTGTCCTGCGTAAAGTATATCAGCACTAAATCTGAGAAAGTCCAAGTTGGTCACCCTACTTCCAGCTCCAATGGGCCATACAAGTGAAATGGACTGAGTGTGGCATGACAAGTTCTTCTCTTTTCCATTCACTTCTAGCAACCTAGTGAGCAGGTGAACAAGAGTAACTCATTAAAGTCAAGCACAGGGCCTCAAAGATGTCACTTGTAATTGCTTTCCAAATGATGCCTTTGAAAGGACACAAACTCCTTGGCTCCTCAAAGGTGCAGTTATGTCAACAACTTAACTGAAATAGAAGAACTCATGGATATCTTGTCAGACTGTTTTCTCGCCTTCTAGATCCCAGTGTCCTGCTAAAGGATACCAGTATGTAGCACAGAAACAAAATCTATTTTAATCTAAGAGAATTGGGAAACTTCCAAAGTGCAATGACCTGAAAAATCTTGACAGAGCAGAGGAAATTGATTTTCTACCAAAGCCATGCAGAGGATTAGACTCAGATTTAGGCCAATAAAAGATTTACATTCCATCCAAGTCCCAATATAACATGATACACAGATGAAAACATGCCCGTGAGCTGACATAGCTGACACATGCTAGAAAATCCAAAGTAAAAAATCAGCTCTTAAGAATGTTAGTCACAAAGGTAGAAACACAATATATAAGTTGCATTAAAAGTTTTTAATGTATCACAACATAATCAGTCTTTCAAATAGTTTTTCATAATTAATTTTTATTCTCATTCTGGCCCCCTTTCAAAAAGATTGCTCACAAAACTTCAGGATCAGGAAAATAGCATCAGTCGTGCATATATAAGGATCAAAAATTCTTTAAATTGATACTAGATATTTTAATATTTTTTATTTTTTATTTTTTTTTAAAGTCATTACAACAAGATGCTTTATTTTTTTTTTAATATTTTTTTATTTTTCGCTTAAAGTATTACAAAGGGTATTACATAAGTGTCCTTTTTTTCCCCCCCGCCCTTGACACACCCCTACCCTCCCTTACCCCCCAGTGTCTTATGTCCATTAGTTATGCTTGATATTTTAATATTTTTTAAAAGCCTCCAGCTTCCCAGCTTTCAAATATTAGACAACTACTCCACCCCCATGTCACCACCCATACAGACAACTATGAAACTATACCTTGTTTTTATTATAGCCTCTATTAGTTAGGGTAATATCCCTTGTGCACAGCTACACTTAGAACCAAAAGTAGTACTGGTGATCAGCTTGACCTTGATTAACCTGGGTACCTATACTGGGCAGTGTGCAGTGAGAAGGCAGGTCTGCCCATCGGATGGCCACCTATTCTGGCTATTAGTAAAAATTAATATTAAAGCTGCCTCTTTCACAATGCAAATTTTCTTCAAATCCTGAATTTTTTTAATCTGCCTAAGTCTTAAAAAGGAAATATGATGCATAGGCTGTCAAGTCAACAGATAAAGTCAAGAAAATCTATTACTGTATAAATGAAACATGACATTGGGACAGTAGGAGTCAAGAATGAAAGTGAGTGAGCTGGCCTCCATGTAGAATTGATCACATCCAACTGAAGACAATTTTGAAATAAAAAGGAAAATACTCAAAGGAAGGAAAAAAGCGCTAAGCCAATGCAATCAACAGTGGTTAAAGTGATGAGTTGATTCCTGAGGTGGAAACGTTTTTTATTTCATGGTTGCATGATTAGGCAAAGTAAATTCATATACCTCTGTACCCAGTCAAGGCCCTCTTTCATTCCCCAAAGTTCAAACCAAGTGTAATAAACAAAAGCATAGTTAAACTGCTTCAGTAAAAAGAACTGTTAATATCCTCAATTTCAGGAAAAGCTAATTCAACCTTAAAATATATAAAAATAACTCAGTTCTGAATTTGTTTAAACAAATCCCCTTTCCAAGAGCTACTCAAATTGATGGCCACCACACATTAACTGGAAGGGGATGGTTCCCAGCAATAGCTGGATGAAGAAAAGGAAGGGTTCCTGCAAGAAGTCTCCATGGAAACCACCCAGTCTTTGCATCTACCGTTTATCTTATACTTTGGCTGTCATTCAAGCAAATCAAATCAGCAATAAAAATGTAAGGAAGTTGGAAAGACTTTGGAAAATGAAGAATTCAGTGTTTGGTACAGGGAGATTTTCCAGGAAAAAAAAGAAAACACCTGTAGTCCAAACTTCTCAGTACTCAAGAGGCCTCTGCTAATTCAACCCATTAAAATACAATTCCCACAAAATTAAGTATGTGCAACATAGCTTTTATATTAAGCATTTGATTTTTATTTAAATTTTTTCAATTTATTGATGAGAGAGAAAAAAACATTGATTTGTTGTTCTACTTACCTATGTATTCATTTGGTTGATTCCCGTATGTGCCCTGACCAGGGATTGAACCCACAACCTTGGTACATTGGGACAACACTCTAACCAACTGAGCTACCTGGCCAGGGTTTCAGTATTTGATTTTGCCCATTTACTAAATGTTTATAAAAGGAAATTTTTTATTTACATTGTGAATGATTTGGGCATTTTAAAGAATATTTTTTATTTGTTTGTTCATTTTAATCCTCACTCGAGGATATTTTTCCATTGATTTTTATTTTTTTTAATAAATCTTTATTGTTCAGATTATTACAGTTGTTCCTCTTCCCCCCCCCAGCTCCCTTCCACCCGGTTCCCACCCCACCCCATGTCCTTACCCCCCCCCACTGTCCTCGTCCATAGGTGTAAGATTTTTATCCAATCCATTGATTTTTAGAGAGAGTGGAAGAGAGAGGGAAAGACAAAGAGAAATATCGATGTGAGAGAAACACATCAATTGGTTACCTCCTGCAGGAGCCCTGACCAAGGTGCTAAGGCTGGGGAGGAGCCTGCAACCAAGGTACATGCCCTTGGCTGGAATTGAACCCACAACCCTTAGGTCCACAGGCCAATGCTCTATCCAGTGAGCCAAACCAGTTAGGGCGGCATTTTAAAGAATAAAATCCTGGTTTGGAATTTTAGAATGTGAAAAGGAAATGCAATTTATAATTTTGCAACTATAAGAAATAAGGATCCTACACATGTGGTAACCAGCCTCCAAGATGACCCCCAATGATCTCCACCTCCTAGTATTCATGAGACCCTTGTATAGCCTTTTCCCACGTAGTGTCAGAGTTGTCTGTGTGACTAATAGATTATGTGATGATATGTGACTTGAGGTGGGGACATAAAAGATATGTGGCTTTTGCCTAGCTGGCATGGTTCAGTGGTTAAGCTTCGACCTATGAACCAGGAGGTCATGGTTCAATTCCCGGTCAGGGCACATGCCCGGGTTGTGGGCTCAATCCCCAGTGGGGGGTGTGCAGGAGGCAGCCCATCAATTATTCCCTCTCATTATTGATGTTTCTGTCTTTCTCTCCCTCTCCCTTCCTCTCTGAAATCAATAAAAAATATTGGGAGGAAAAAGATATGTTCCCCCCCCCCGCAGATCCCTCACTCTAGGGGAGATCAGCTACCATGGGAAAAGAGACACAAAAAACCACCTGCTAGCTCTTAGAGCCTCTGCCTTACAGAAGTCCACATCACCTCCCCTTGTAGGCCACTGGCCAAAGCAAATTCATAGTCAAAGATAATATCAAGAAAAGGAGAGTGAATGTTATCTGTAACCAATTGTGCAGTCCATCGACCCATAAAACATCCAGAGGTACTAACTTTTTAATCACAAAGAAAAACATTCACAAGTAACTTCACAAAACTCATACCATAGTTTACCAAGATTCGGCCCACCTCTACCCAACACACACACAAATCAATATTCTCACTACTTTAACACCAGTTTGCAAACTGTGCTCTATGGAAATGAACAGCTTCTAAAAGTGCATCAGAAATTCTGTAACATTTAATTCATTTTAATATCATTTTTTAAAATATATTTGATTCCACTCTTAAGTATACAGCCAAGAGAACTGAAAACATATGTCCACACAAACTTCAGTCTTTTACTGTGCTTTTGCAATAGTCTATATATAATTTCCTTAATATGTAAATTTAGTGATTAGCTAATGATCACTTTAATGAGTGATAAATCTAACAGTACAAAGTTCACACTGTTTTGTCCCTAGCCTATCATTATTTTTTCAGCTGCATGTACAAGGGGGGAAGATGATTTATTGATCATTATAAAGACTTAACATTGTTTTGTGCTGAAGTAGTCATATTTTCAAGGGGTGAAACCATCTCATACACAACAATGAAGGTAGTTAGTCATTGATCTGGAATGAGACCATATGGGGATAAGATACTTCTAGTTAACTGAGTACTGCTCTGTGTGTTCATGGGATCCTTCAACTGAGGTTGAGCAGTGGAAACTAGACCAGTGGAAAACTAAGTTAGCTATTTATGTTAAGTACAGCTTTTAAAACAAGCTAATAAGGCTTTCTAATATTTCTAAAGCATACTTGTACAGAAAGTAGCTAACTCCTAGCCTTTGTCTGCCACCTGTAGCCTTGATTGTTCTTTCTAATCCATTCTGATTTTTTAAAATAAACACAAAAAGCAAAAACAATATGTCCACATTAAAACCTATGCATCAATGTTCATAGCAGCATTGTTCATACTAGCCAAAAAGTGGAAACAACCCAAATATCCACCAGTGGATGAATGGATAAACAAATGTGGTATATCCATAAAGCGGAATATTATTTGGCCATAAAAAATGAATTAATACTGAGGCACTGGCTGGGTAGCTCAGTTGGTTATATCATCATCCTGATATGCCAAGGTTGTGGGTTAGATCTCTGGTCAGAGCACATGCAAGAAGCAACCAATGAATGCATGAATGTTTGGAGCAACAAATCGATATTTCTCTCCCTTCCCCCCTCCTCTCTCTCTCAAATCAATAAATTTTTAAAAAAAGAGTAAATATTGAAACATGCTACAATATGGATGAATCTTAAAAACAATATGCAAAGTGAAAGAAGCCAGCTACAAAAGATTACATATTGTATAATTCCATTTATATGAAATATCCATAACAGACAAATCTATAGAGACAGAAAATAGATTAGTGACTACCTGGAGCTAGAATGGGGGGCTGTTAAAGGGTATTCAATTTCTTGTTGGGGATAATGAACATGATCTAAATTTGACTGTGGTGATGGTAGCACAATCCTGTGAATATTCTAAAAACCACTGAATTGTACACACTTTAAATGAGTGACTTGTATGGTAGGTAATAAAACTTACCAAAAACAAGTTGTCAGAATAGAAATGGTTTTTTTGTTTGTTTTCATCATTGCCATCTATTTTGTCCAGATCACTGTAAAATAAATGTGATACAATTTTTGCCTCCAGGTGGGAATAATCGAGGTTCTCAGGTAAAGCACTTGATTATACTCTAAAGAACTTCCTGATAGGGAGAAGAAAATGCAATTTGGAAACAAACAAAGGTAGAGGACCCAGATTCACAAACTTGGTAGAGAAAAAAAATTACTTTGAAATTTCACAAAAATCTGGTGGTGTTTTTGTTTTGCTTTTTGGGGGGGGTTTGGTGGTGTTTTTTATTATCTTATTGGAAAGATAACACCTGTCACAGAACCAAGTACCCACTAACCTACTCCTTGTGTGTGCTCCTTGAGCATTCTGCTAGAG
>NW_005871097.1:3296696-3303429 GCF_000147115.1 Myotis lucifugus
TGCTAGAGAATATTAAAAGGCTACCAAAACTTCTGGAAAGATAAAGGAGCTGTCTATGATCAAGGAACAGACCAGAATGATGCTTCACATCACAGCAAATTCACTCTGCCACCTTCTGCAAAATAATATCTTGGGGGGTGGAGAGGAGTCCGTTACGACATTTTATTAAAACTTCCAGTCATTTGCCTGTGTTTTGTGCATTCACAGTCCTAGCCATGAAATGAAATAGTTTCATGGCTAAATTTCTGATTACTCCCCACCAGGGTAAATCAGAGAACAGCTCCAAGAGAAAAAGTCAGGATCCCAGTTCCCATGGAGCAGCCAAGCTCCCACCTCTGTACAGGAAAGAAGGAAGCAAGAGACACTGGGTGGGGAAACTTCTGGAACAGTGTGACCCCATATACCACAATATCCAAGAAAGTGAATGGGAACCTTTTCTCCCCTCCCATGGATTTAACAGTGATCTACTGAATGCAGCTCATCTTAGACCTGAAAACCTTCTTAAACTCCTACTCATGATAATAACTTATCCCCTGAAGACAAGTTCTCAAATGAAAGTCAATAGTGACTGCAAAATACTTTGTAGGGCCCACACATGAGTCAACAGAAAAGAACTACCTTTTAACCTTTCTTTTTAAAGATTTTCCATAAAAGGCACTTACCAGTAAGTAGGACACTGTGTTCTGAAATTATGATCTGAAAATTAAGATAAAACTCTCTTAACGCACACTCTATGAGGAAAGCAGCCCTTCGTTTTGGTGTCATGGACCCTTTGGCAGTCTGCTAAAACTTTATAGGTCCCTTTTAGGAATGTTTTCAAATGCAAAAATAAAACAGAATTGATTACATGGGAAGCCAATTATATTAAAACTAAAGGCCTGGTGCATGAAAATTCATGCACTGGAGGGGGGATCCCTCAGCCCAGCCTGCCCCCTCTCACAGTCCGGGAGCCCTCAGGGGCGGGAAGCGACCCGGTGATCAGGGGAAGGTGATGCCCCATCACACCTCTGCTGCTGCTACTGCCAGCAGCGCAAGCCTCGGCCAGCCCTGGTTACCTGAGCCTCAGGTGGCCCTGGGCGGCTGGGCAGCCACCATCTGAGGCTTGCCTGCACCTCAGGCTGGCCCTGGGCTGCTGGGGGGCTGAGGGGACTGAGGGACTCTGGAGGCAGGTGCACCAGCGGGGCTGAGGGGACTGGGCACCACCATCTTGTGGCAGTCAATTAGCATATTCCCTCCTTATTTGCTGTGGGCACCGCCATCTTTGAGTGCAGGGCAGTCAATTAGCATATTCCCTCCTTATTGGCTGTGGGTGCCGCCATCTTTGAGGGCAGAGAAGTCAATTAACATATTCCCTCTTTATTAGATAGGATAGTTAAGATGTTATACTAATTTGTGATATGGTAATACAGAGTAGGGCAAAAGTAGGCTTACAGTTGTTCATATGGAAAATAATACAATAATAAATAATAATGTAAGAATACACAGTGTTTTACATACTCATAACTGTAAGCCTACTTTTGCCCCACCCTGTATGTGTACTTATTATAGCATTAAGTATCAAGAACTAGCAGAAACTCTAATAACTGCCAAAATTTTGAAATAGTGATTAGCATAAATATTTCAAAAATATCTGCAACAGCTGTGATGTGGTATGAAACTGATTTATTGATGACAAAGTCACAGGTGGGGGCTCATAGTGCTGTGATTAGTTGCCTGCATTCATTACCTGATGAAAATGATAAATATTTATTGTAAGTCAAAATAAAGTACTTTTTTCTCCATCCAAGGTTAGAGTCACCTTGATTTCTATCCACAGATCCCTTGGAGAGCTGAGAAACCAGGTAAAGAATCATGTTTAAAAATGAGTAATAACCAAAGATGTGAATCCTTCCCAGAGGAATTCAAGTTTTCAGATGTCTGCAGACACCATTTAGAATATTTTCTTTATAAACGACATAGATACAAAGGGTTGCGATTTTTGTTTTTTGTTTCTGAACGCCAATGCCTTGTACCCAGCACATAAGGAAGTGAATATAAACAAATAAATAGCATCTACACCTTGGATAAAAGAAATAACCCATGTTCACTTTTATTCTGGACATGCTTTTGACATAAATCCTGTTGTTAGACTTGGCTGACTCCCTGGAATTTTATCTGGACTAGCCCTTAACCATGGGAGAGAAAGCAAAATTTATATTAACCACAGAGTTTACCCTCTGCCTACCTCCTACACTTCTTGTGATTGTTCTCAGATTTCTTAATCAATATTGAAGCAAGTAAAATCTCCTGTGGCTATGAATTTGGCACCCTTAATGGTATCCATGGAAACGCCCTAATTGAAAACATTCAGTTCCCATTGGATCTTCTTATCCCATGAAGCATTTAAGAGAATTTGTTTAAATCCTCCCACATATTTGACACCCTATAAAGAGTCTTGCAGTGCTAGGCAATATAGATATGGTATGGGGGAGAGGGGACCTGTAATCTGAGCATTCAAAATAATTCTAAGGAACTGCTTATGGGCATTCAAAACCCTGACTAGGATGTGTTTGCAAGGCTTGGTAAATTTAGCATTTTGTCTGTAATATAAATGACACTATCAAGTTAGGCAAAGCTTATCAGAAATTTCCTTTTACTGCATTAAAAACTGACTATTTATTAACTTATGCCATAAAAGATAAGGTGTTAGAAACTGGGAGACACTTGGCTTCTCACCTTTCCTTTATACATGTTATTAAATGGCTCACAATTTCTAGTTAGAATCAACATTGCTTCTCCCACTTTAAAGATCCAGTGCTACAAATAATAAATACAGGATCACAAAAAGACCCAGCTCTTCTATTTTTCTCTTGTCCAAGGCACATCTGTTTTGTGTTATCAATAGGTACTAGGGTAAAAAGTAGAGAGTCAGATGCTGCCAGTAAGAAAAGCCATTTTATCTTTTTATACCTCTTCTTCCTTATGTGTAAAATGGGAGTGAGGATGACATGCCCCTCTTCTACCAAAAATTTAGGATTACTGCAATTAAACTCAAACCTTACTCTCACCCATTCCACATCCCAGCAATGCTCCTCCTTCTAGTACTCTGGAGTTCACTCAGTAGGAGTGGCTCAAGAAAAAGAAAAGAAAAGAAACACAAGGGCACAGAGAGAACATGGATACCAGCCAAGGCTGACAGAGTTTCAATAACCTGGGATTAGAAAAGCTGTGCAAATATATTTATTATCAAGATGTTTCAATTTGTTATTATTATCAGCTTATTTTTTATTGAGTAAAAGGGTCTTCTGTGTTCTTGCCAGATGGCCAGAACATTAGGAACCCATTTCTGAAGGATGGTCCTCAGTAATCCAAAACAAGCCAAAAAATTGAACTTCCTGCTATTTGAACAACCCATCATCCACACAAAAAAAAAAACAGAGGAAATGAAGTGTTGCTTCTTCAATTTCTACCCTGACGGGGTTACAAATATGACAAAATAAAATGATAAATATCATAATCCCAATGCCAAATATATTCGCCAATAATAACTGAATTTAAAATAGAGGCTTTCATTTCACCACCACCCTGTAAAAAGTGCAACTACCCAGGGACCACCATGATGTGAGAAGCCTAAGCTGTGTGGAGAGGCCCCAAAAGATGAGATACCACATGGAGAGACTGGCCATGGACACTGAGGAGCTATTCCTAAGAGTGAAGAAGCCACCTTGGAAGTGGAACCTCCAGGCCCAGATGTTCAACCAACACCATCTAGAGCAGAGATGAACTGCCCAGCTGAGGCCTTCTGAAATACCTGACCTATACAACTATGATAATTGTTCATATAAGCCACTCAGTTCTGGGGTGGGTTTTTGCAGACAGCAATGGAGAATCAAAACAGTCATCACCTCTTGCATGAGCTTTGGTACCATCAGAGAAGCAACAGTAAAGTGGCCTAACCACTCTTCAGACAAGAGTGAAAAATGAACAAGTGTCCTTCTAGCTGGCTCAGACCTCAGAGTCACTTATCCTTAATCCTCAGGTAGAAGTTAGTTACAACAAGAAACAGATCACCTGACTTCTAGCCAACTCATCCCATAAGAATCATTAAACCCCTAGAGGCAGTAATGGTGAAAGGTTACTTCATTCAAATAAGATCTCCCAACAGCAGAAAGCCTGGAGTCGGACCCTAAAGTAATTGCTGACTCTCAAGATAAATGACCTCTTGCCTCTAGGAATCTTCCCCAACTATGTGAACCCCTGAGAAATCCTGTAAATTGTTTGGCAGGTACCTAATCAACAATGGATATGCAATCTATCAATATACTAATCTCTCAAGAGCAAGACACAGGTTAGTCCTAGAGTCTATCTTCCAGCT
Source organism: Myotis lucifugus (assembly GCF_000147115.1). Taxonomy (NCBI): domain Eukaryota; kingdom Metazoa; phylum Chordata; class Mammalia; order Chiroptera; family Vespertilionidae; genus Myotis; species Myotis lucifugus. The sequence goes on from NW_005871097.1 coordinate 3,301,051, forward strand.
ATAGCCCACCTGAACCAAGGAATCTGCTAACAGTCTCTAGGCCAGTGATGGTGAACCTTTTGAGCTCGGCGTGTCAGCATTTTGAAAAACCCTAACTTAACTCTGGTGCCGTGTCACATATAGAAATTTTTTGATATTTGCAACCATAGTAAAACAAAGATTTATATTTTTGATATTTATTTTATATATTTAAATGCCATTTAACAAAGAAAAATCAACCCAAAAAAATGAGTTCGCATGTCACCTCTGACACGCGTGTCATAGGTTCGCCATCACTGCTCTAGGCCTTGTCAAACTTATTAAGGAAATGAAACAGACACCCAATACCACACAGCAAAGGACTAGGTGGGTCATCCAGGCAATTTTAGTATTTGAATATATTTAAACTTATAGTTGTTCTTTCAGCTCCAGCAAACAGGGACACGTGGCCGTGCTATCTATATTATATGGTACTATTAAAATTAGTTCTAATAAATATTCCTGCTATAGTTAGAAGAATGATTGGGAGTGGGTGAGCCCTTGAAGAACACTGAGAAATGTTACTAAGAATAAGGAGCCCTTTCTACTCTGCAAAGTCTTTTACAGTTTTGTCCTGAAACACTCTTTCGAGGGAAGTTACTTTTGTTATGTTCTTTACAGACCAGGAAATAGGGACACATAAAGACTGCAGTGAGTAGAATTTAGATCAATTTACATGTATTGATACCCATCAAGCTATGTACAAAAGTGTGGATGATCTATACAACTGGTTAGATATCCAAGATGGAAAATATAACAGGGAATTTAAACTCTGGTCTGCTACACTAGAAGAATAATTTCACTTTTCCTTGCCCTTCTCCTTTCCAAAATACGCCAACTTTCAGAATAAAACTGCTTCCTTTACCAGGATTTAGAGTTACTATATAGTAATTCATGCCAAAATACAGAAATTGTTCTGTAGTGTATGGCAAATAATAATTTTATCATAGTCCAAATATGGGAGAAAAAGTTGAGTGACCTTATCCCAGATAACAGGAAGCTGATGTTTATTCTACAATATTGTGATTGCATATAAAATGAGGTTGCCAGGAGGTGGGGGAGGGGGAATGGAGAATTGTTTAGTGGGTACAGAGTTTCTGTTTGGGATGATTAAAAAATCCTGGAAATCCATAGTGGTGATGGTTGCACAACACTGTAAATGTACTTAATGCCACTGAATTGTAGATATAAAAATGGTAAATTTTATGTATATTCTACTTCAATAAAAAATTTAAGGAAAAATGCCTTACTGAGGAACTAAAACAGTCATAAATTAGTAACTGGTGCATTAACATTTCAGTGGTAGAAAATGACTCAAGAAAGAAAAATTAAGTTTGTATTTTATATTATATATATGTCCATCTGAACAGTTTTGAAAACCTTTTAATAATAATTTTTCTATCTAAAAACATAAGAGGCTTAATGGTATTGATCACTGACATTTCATATCTAAAAACACTTCAGATAATACTTTAATCAAATTATCAAAATTTAAATCACCAATAAGGGGCAATGAGACATCATGTGCCTCCTGATGCATTCATTTCCTAAGGACACATCACTTATGCAGTATCCAGACAAAAATGCAAAATCTTAATCTAAACATGAAAGCCACCAACCAACCCAAATTTGGTGCATTCTACCATACAGTGTCATGAAATGTCATTGTTCAAAATGTCAATGTCACGAAAGACAGCAAAAGGCTTATAGGAACTGTTCCAAAAGGAAACTAGAGGGCCATGACAAATAAATCAAATATGTGAAACCAGGCTGGGGACAAATGATGGAATTGAAATACAGACTGCAGACTACTGTATTAATATTAAATTTCCTGAATCTGAATAACGACATGTGCTTATGTACAGTTTTCAAGTTTAATATGTCAATGGAAAACTGCTGAAAACAGTCTATTGACTAGATACTATAAGGCTAAAGGAAAAAGAACTGTTCATAAATGCTGTAATCTAGTTAGTGAAAGTGTTTCTCACATAGGTATGAGTTAGCAATTATGAAACTACTTTATGTGTATACTAGAATTAAACAGATAAATATGTAAGTTTAAACTATCATCTATATATATAAAAGCCCAGTGACCAAACAGCAGAATGACCAGTCGCTATGACGCACACTGTGGCGGTCAACCGGCCCGATCTGGGCCCCAACTGCCCCCCCCCCCCGGGAACCTCCCGGGGCCCCTCCCTCTTGCGGGGCCCACTCCTGATTGGCCAAAGGCCCCTCCCCTCAGGGGGGGCCTTCCCCCCCCCCCCCCCGAGAAAGTTGTCCGGCACCCGGCGCGGGAAGGGGGGCGGCGGGGCCGGCGGGGAGTTTTTCCTGGGGGCTTTGAGGGCTAATATATAAAGA
>NW_005871097.1:3303529-3320287 GCF_000147115.1 Myotis lucifugus
CCCCAGGCTGCCCTTCCCCCCCCCCCCCAGATAGGTCTCGATCACCAGCCAGGCCAAGGTACCCCACCCATGCATGAATTCATGCATCGGACCTCTAGTATATAATAAAAAGCTAATATGCTAATTAGTCCAAACAGCAGAATGACCATTCGGACGACCTTCCGGACAAAGCCAGGGCTGTGAGGACTGAGGCAGCCAGGGCTGTGAGGGCCAAGCCCCTTGCACAAATTTCGTGCATCAAGCCTCCAGTCCTATATAATAAATGCCCAATATGCTAGGTGTCCAGTCATCTGGTCATCCATTGAACCAATAAAAGTGTAATAAGCTAATGATATGCTAAGGCCGCTCAACCGCTCGCTATGACATGCACTGATCACCAGGGGGCAGTCAGTCAACTGGTCGACCAGTCACTATGATGTGTACTGACCACCAGGGGACAGACACTCTGACTGGTAGGTTAGCTTGCTGCTGGGGTCCGGCAGATTGGGACTGAGTGAGACATGCCAGACACGCCCTGGAGCCCTCCTTTGGTCCCTCCCTGGCTGGCCAACCTCCTGCGTCCCTCCCCGGCCCCAATCATGCACCAGTGAGGTCCCTTGGCCTGGCCTGCACCATCTCGCAATCCGGGACCCCTCAGGGGATGTCAGAGAGCCAGTTTCGACCTGATCCCGCAGGCCAGGCTGAGGGACCCCACTGGTGCACGAATTTGTGCACTGGGCCTCTAGTTTAGGCATAAAAGAGCAACTTAATCTCAAATGATTTAGTATAGATAGATGGATGGATGGAAGGATGAATAGATGAGGAAGGAAGGAAGGAAGGAAGGAAGGAAGGAAGGAAGGAAGGAAGGAAGGAAGGAAGGAAGAGGGAGGGAGGGAGGGAACATATGGAAGAAGAAATAAAATAAGGCAAATGTTAGTAAATCTAAGTAAAGGGTATGCAGATTTCTCAGTAATATTTTTGTAACTTCTCTACCAGTTTGAAATTACTTCAAGATAAAAAGTTTAGCCTGGGTTCTTGAATCACTACATGACAGAAAACCACCTACACAACCAGAAATACCCACACTGGGAAGAAAAGCTTCTATTGTGTTAAGCCCCTGAAAGTTAGGGTACACAGCTGCTAGTGTTACACTAACCAATACGATAGAACTTTAGTGTAATTGATCTTTGCTTCTTGTAGGGTACAGCTCTATTTTACTTAATCAAATATTTGTCATAAATACTCTAGGAAATGATATGAAATGAAATGAATGTGGATCCACGAATGAACAATAAAAATCAATGGGCAAAAGGTTGAGAAGAAATAGGTTATTTTCATAATCCTCAGAGCATTTCCCCCAAGATACTTTATAAGAGGAAAGATATTCTGATCAATACTCTTCAAAAGTGTCATTAAAGACAAGATTAAGAAACTATTACAGACTAGGTGAGTCTAAGGAGAAATAACTAAATGCAATATGAAATCCTAGATAGTATCCTGGAACAAAAACAGACCACCAGTGGAAAAACTAATGAAATTTGAATAAGGTCTATACTTTAGTTAATAATATTCTACCAATGTTAATTTCCTGTTCTTGATCATTGTACTATGTTAAGTAAGATGTTAACATTAAGGGAATAGGGTGAGGAATATAAGAATTCTCTGTACCATTTTTGTAATTCTTCTAAAAGTCATTTTCTGGCCCAACCGGCTTGGCTCAGTGGTTGAGCATGGACCTATGAACCAGGAAGTCAGGATTCGATTCCCAGTCAGGGCACATGCCTGGGTTGTGAACTTGATCCCCAGTGGGGGGCTTGCAGGAGACAGCTGATCAATGATTCTCTCTCATCATTGATGTTTCTGTCTCTCCCTCTCCCTTCCTCTCTAAAATCAGTAAAAATAGCCCTGATCGGTTTGGCTCAGTGGATAGAGCGTTAGCCTGCCGACTGAAGGGTCCCAGGTTCGATTCCCGTCAAGGGCATGTACCTTGGTTGCGGGCACATCCCCAGTGTGGAGTGTGCAGGAGGCAGCTCAATCGGTTTCTCTCTCATCGATGTTTCTACCTCTCTATCCCTCTCTTTCTCCCTTCCTCTCTGTAAAAAATCAATAAAATATTTTTTTTAAATAGGACAAATCCTTTAAAAAAATAAAATAAAATCAGTAAAAATATAAAAAATAAAAGTTGTGTTCTGTAAGCTCGTCTCTTGACTGATTGAACATCCTTACTAGATTCCATGTACATGGTAACCTCTACTCCCACTCAAAACTCCAGTAGAACAAAAATACAGGGCTTTTTTAAAGCTTAAACCTACAAGAAAAAGAGAAATTTCTCAAGAAAGAACAAATTACGGTGGTAAAAAAACAAAAGGAGCCCTGGCCAAGTAGCTCAGTTGGTTAGAGCATCGTCCCTATAGGCCAAGGTTGTGGATTTGATTCCCAGTCAGGGCACATACAAGAAGCAAACAATGAATGCATAAATAAATGGAACAACAAATCAATCTCTCTCTCTCTCTCTCTTTCTCTCTCTCTCTCTCTCTCTCTCTCTCACACACACACACACACACACACACATCAATAAAAAATCAATAAAAAATAAAACAGATGACATATAGTGACTGCAGGAAGTGGAAACCAAGAAGTCAATTCATACAACAGACTCTGACAAAGGACCCAGCTAAGGTGTAAACACAGCTAGAAGCAGGAGGATAACAGCATTTCAAACCTAAGACACCATTATTTTAAGTAGCACTAACAAAGCATTGCCAAATAAGATATGACATAATACTTTACCACCTTGCATTTATCTTTGACTTATTAAAGGAGCTCTTTTAGACCTATATTTTCACTTATAATTCATATATACATAAAAAGGAAAATAAGTAGTAGTACAATGTATATCAGACTTTTAGGTCTAAAATGCCCAGCCATACATTGTATTTTCTCAAGAGAGTTTTCTAAAATTCTTACAACTAGAGTAAATTTTATTTCAGCACCAGGATGCTATTATTTAAATGTAAGACAAATTTCTAGAAGAAAAATAAGAGCATGACAAAATGTTTAAGTTACTGTTCTAGGGATTGCCCAAAGGATTTTTCAAAGGAAAAATTAATATTAGGGTCAAGATTCCATCCTTGGCTACATGTGAGGCCAATGCTAAAACCAACAGGGGAACTGACTTTCAACAAGGATCTGTTCTGTTCCATTTGCGAAACTACAAGAAGTTAATGTTTGATAAGCAGCTCAGAGCTCCTCTATTCCACCTAACCACTTGTTACTTCTTGGTTTAAAGTTCAAGGCACTTAGGCAGAAACATTTGTTCAAGAATTAGAGAATTAGCCCTGCCGGCATGGATCAGTGGTTGAGCATCAATCTATGAACCAGAAGGTCACAGTTCAATTCCCAGTCAAGGCACATGCCCAGGTTGCAGGCTCGATCCCCGGTGTGGGGTGTGTAGGGCACAGCCAGTCAATGATTCTCTCTCATCATTGATACTTCTATCTCTCTCACCCTTCCTCTCTGAAATCAATAAAAAAAATTTTAAAAAAGAATTAGAGAATTATACTTGTCCCCCCACCCAATCTTATATTGCACACCCTGTAGCACTACCAGAAAGAGCCACTTATCACCATGAGAGGTGGCTCCAATCATATTTACTAGACCTGCAAAGGAAGGTTATAATTCACAATTAAATAGAGTACCACTACCTGCCTATTCCAGATAAAATTAGATTTTGAAAACTGATAAAAAAAAAATCCAGAGACATCAAAACATGCAACAAACTGACGTATTTTAGAGGGAAGGAGCAGGTGGGAGAGATTAACCAAAGAACTTATATGCATATATGCATAGCCCATGAACAAAGAATAATTCAGGGGAAGGCCTCGGGTGGGGGCGGGAGGTGGGTGGAGGGGTTCAATGGAGGATAAAAAGAGGACATCTGTAATGCTTTCAACAATAAAGATTGTTTAAAATTTTTTAAATTATATTTTGAGAAAAAAATCAATACTCATTTTGATTTCTCAACTTTAAACAATGGAATGCTGACAAAGCACCCTGCTATACATTCACCCAACCACCTGTCACCAACATCAGCCTCTAACACAAAGAACTATTTTTATGTAGTACCCTACGGAGATAGATAATATCCCATTGCCATGGCAACAAGTTTTCCAGAACATACATTAGCCCATGAAGAATGCAAAAGAGAACAAAGCTGTTTCTTTGCATTTGCCCTTACTTTACAGTACATGAGGATAATTCTTAAAAAATGTAAGGCCTCAGTTTGCTCAATAGGTCTTAGTGAGTCTAAGCCAGGGGTCCTCAAACTTTTTAAACAGGGGGCCAGTTCACTGTCCCTCAGACCGTTGGAGGGCTGGACTATAGTTTTAAAAAAAAACTAGGAACAAATTCCTATGCACACTGCACATATCTTATTTTGAAGTAAAAAAAAACAAAATGGGAACAAATACAATATTTGTATTTGCATGTGGCAGAGCGGGGCTCCAGCTGTGGGAGCACACTGACCACCAGGGGACAGCTCCTGCGTTGAGCGTCTGCCCCTGGTGGTCAGTGCATATTGTAGCAACTGGTCATTCCGCTGTTCAGCCTATTTGCATATTAGCCTTTTATTATATAGGATATGCTTTCTACTCCCCTGAACTAATTCATCTCCGGTCCTAATGCGACCTTTCCACCATGTGCCACTTACTCCTGGCAGAATCTCCAATGCTCTGAACAAGAACAAGCATTGCAACTCATGAAACTGCCCCACTCTGATCAAAAAGCACAGACACTCCATATCCAAATGCAGACAGACAACCCCATAGTCCTCAAGGTTTCCCTAGATAAGTGCAAAAAGCAGCTCAGATGGGTCAGTTGCTCCTGTCCAGCCCTCTCTTGTGCCTCCTAGAGGTCATACACCCAGACCTTGCTTGGCACAAATGGACTTCCCTCTCTCCCAACACAATCCATGCCCCATTTTCTGTAGGATTCAACGCAGTGGTTCCCAGTCCAGATTGTAGCCTCTGCTGGCCTTCCCTCTATATATTCCCGCAGTACACCCAACCCTTCTTTATCCCCTCTACCCATGAGGCTGGCCTCTATAAGCTTCAACACCCAGGCTCCCCTGTCCCTGATTTCCACTTGGATGAAGACAGTGAGGGGCACTTCAGCACATCAGAGGGCAGGAGAGTGGGTTATCTGCCCCTCAGCACATCATTCCCTCCCTGGACACAGCTCTAGCAATGGCTGCATTCTTCTAGACTACTGTGTCTGTTTGGGAGCCACCTTTCAGAGCTCCAGCAACAACATCCCCTCCCCTGGCCACCTCAGATCTATGGAAGGCACTGGCTTCCTGCTGTTGCAAGTCTCTCTATGCCTCAATGCCCCTGCTTTTAGTAAAACCATCTGAGCTTGCTATTTTCTGCAGGGCTCTGAATTTATTTTTTAATATAGATATTTCTTATTGTTGATAGCATTACAGATGTCTCCCATCCCCCCCCTTTAGGGTCCTGAATTTCTGATGACTTACTTGGCTTCAAAGTTTGATCAACTTTGACCCTAGGCTGACCCATGCTGTCTCTAGGCTCCAACATTCCACAGAAGCTCCTTAGAAAATGTCCCAAAACCCTTTCTTTCTCTCTCTCTCTCTCTCTCTCTCTCTCTCTCTCTCTCTCTCACACACACACACACACACACACACACACACACACACAATCACCCTTTAAGGAAGAATCCCAACATTTACACAGAATTGCTATGAAATCAATAGCCTCTTCATTAAGGCAGCATCAGGAAATTTCCCTGTCATTTTTAGTTTGTCCCTTCAACAAAGACTGAGTTTCAACCCAAATAATTATGAAAGGTATTACCAGAAGTCACTTATCTCTGTGACCTTGGTGAAGTTACTGAACTTCTGCACCTCCATTTTGTTTTCTTCAAATTGGAGACAATAATACCTATCTAGTAGTTTGGTTGTGAGAATTAAATAAAATGAACTTGTGCCAAGTTATGGGACAAGGCCAAGTACATGGCAATCAGTAAATAAATGGTAGCTGCTACTATGAAGGTTTTCATCATATATCTACAACCAGAGTACATTTTTGCTGCAGGGGACACTTGGCAATGTCTGAAAACATTTTTTTGTTTTAGCACCTAGGGGAGGGACAGATACTGGCATCTAATGGGTAGAAATTAGGGGTGCTGCTAGACATCCTGACACAGACCAAAGTGTTGACAGTGCCGAGGTAGAGAACCCTTGATCTAGAACAATGAATAAATTAAAAGAATCTAAAACATCCACATGCTAAAGCAGGGGTCCTCAAACTTTTTAAACAGGGGGCCAGTTCACTGTCACTCAGACCGTTGGAGGGCCGGACTATAGTTTAAAAACAAACTAGGAACAAATTCCTATGCACACTGCACATATCTTATTTTGAAGTAAAAAAACAAAATGGGAACAAATACAATATTTGTATTTGCATGTGGCCCGCGGGCCGTAGTTTGAGGACCCCTGTGCTAAAGTGCACCTGCTTTACTTCCATTGCCATCTCTCAGTAGTAGGACTATGAAGGTACCAGGGTGTACGCAAAGGAGAGGAATTGAAAATTTGAAAGCGATCCTAAAGAAAAAAAAAACTAAAAAAGCAAGCACACCAAACATCTCCAAGGACAAAAATCTGTTCACATATAATCATGTTTTTCACAAGGCTGACCATGAACTAAGGGAGAAACAAAGAGATTATTGTATTAAATATGTTCTTTTGCAGGCATGGGGCAAATATTACACATTTAAGAAAGCCTGCTTTTAAAAAAAACAATTTGTAATTGCTGGCATTTATGGGTATACTTCAATTAGTCAGGAAATTAACACAGGTGAACCACTTAATTACCCCCAGGAGGCTGAACAAAGATATTTTTCTGTAAACCAATGGCAAAGTGTTAGAAATGAATTAAGTCAAAACAAACATTTACTACTAGCCTAATGTTAATAGCCTCTCCTGTTCATGAATTAATTCTAAAGATAGCTAGGTTTCTCTAGTCACTTAAAAATCACTTCTTCCTTCAAGTCATGGTCCAGCCAGTCTTGGAAGTAGAAATATTAGTGGTAAATAAAAGAGGCCCAACAGCCAGCTGGCACCTGCTCCAGAGGGACTCTCTGGAGTGAGGCGGAGCTGAGAGGGCCAGATAGAAAGGTCAAGAGCACAGAGAGCTCAGGGCCAGGACTACAGGGTCTGCAGAGACTGCAGCGTAAGGTCCTAGAGCAGCGGTTCTCAACCTGTGGGTCGCCAATCTGTGGGTCGCGACCCCTTTGGGGGTCGAATGACCCTTTCACAGGGGTCACCTAAGACCGTCGGAAAACACATATATAATTACATATTGTTTTGTGATTAATCACTATGCTTTCATTATGTTCAATCTGTAACAATGAAAATACATCCTGCATATCAGATATTTACATTACGATTCATAACAGTAGCAAAATTACAGTTATGAAGTAGCAACAAAAATAATTTTATGGTTGGGGGTCACCACAACATGAGGAACTATATTAAAGCGTCGCGGTATTAGGAAGGTTGAGAACCACTGTCGTAGAGGAAGCAGAGCATTCATTCACTCTGGGCTTCCTTTCCCCTTGTAAGACGGACTAGAGGGGGAGGGACCTGGGCTGGCCAGTAGTGCTACTGCCATTCTGACTTTGGAAATAATAAACTCTGAAAACTGGAATTTCTAGTCCTGACACCTCAGAGCAGGGCTTCTTAACCATTTTTATGCTGTGGCCCCCTTTGGCAGTCTACATGTACCTCTTCTCAGAATGTGTTTAAATGCATAGAATTAAACATTTAAAATACATAGCATTATTAGTACAAACAAAATATATTGAAATGCAGCTATCAAAATATTAAAAAACAAGTTTCTGGTAGTAACACATTTGTTTCTTTATTAATACAATGAGTAAGATCAGCCAATGTGTCTAAACTATTGTAAATTGTCATTGAATTATTTGAAACAATTGTGATATGATTTTTTAAATATCCTATTTCTACAGGTGATAAGGTCACAGGTACTGCTAATCCTTCTGTGGTTTGTTGTGTACATGCATAATAGAAAGAAATGCTCGATTTCAGTCAGGGGTTAGTATAAAGATGTATTTTTCCCACATCTAAATTCACAGCCCCTGAACTGGACCCTGCTTTAGAGTATTCTGTGCTGGAGTGGGCATGCAGGGCATTCACATCACTTTTTTTCCTGCCTCCTACTCGTTGAGAGGAAAAACAAACTGCCTAAAGGCTAAAATTGGAAATAATAACTTAGAAGATATATATTTGCCAGTTCTACTTGGCATAAAAAATGAATTATGTATGCAAGTGTTTTTAGGAAGATAACAAAATTTGAAATGAGTGGTGAAGATAGATAGATAGATAGATAGATAGATAGATAGATAGATAGACAGACAGACAGATAGGTATTCTGGCCACATAAAAACTCATCAGAATAATTTTCTGCTTCAGAAAACTCTGAAAGGCAAGTGTGGTGGAAAGACCCTAAGGTTCCTCTCACCCCAAATAATTCTCACTTCCTGGTGTCTGTGCTTTTGTAGAATCCTCTCCCCTTGAGTGCAGACAGAACCTGTGACTTGCTTCTAACCAACGGAATATGGCAAACATGATGGGATGTCACTCATCTAAGTCAACTGGAGAGAATCTCCTGCTGATCTCAGAGGAGCAAACAGGCATCTTATGAACTGCCTATGGAGAGAGCCATGTGGCAAGGAACTGCGGGGTGGCCTCTAGGAGCTGAGGGCTTTAGTCCTAAAATCACAAGGAACTGAATTGTACTAACAACCTCATGAGCTTGGAAGAGGTCTCCAAGCTCCAGAAAGGAATGCTGTTCAGCCAACACCTTGATTTCGGCCTTGTAAAACTCTGAGCTGAAGACCCAGTTAAGCCATGTCAAGACTCCTGACCCACAGAAATAATGAGATAATAAATGTATTGCTTAAAGCTGCAATTTAAATTAATGGAAATTCATTATAAAGTAATAGGTAACTAATGCAGTAACCAATGGGGGTGGGGGGGCGGAAGACGACTATCCTAGTTTGCCTAGGACTGTCCTGGTTTGAAAACTGAAATCTCCACATCCCAGTAAACACCTCAGTCTGGAGCAACCCAGGTTAGTTGTTTGCCGCTATGATCTGAACGTTTGTCCCCCGCAAAATTCATATGTTGAAATCCTAATGCCTGACATGATGGTATAAGAAAATGGGGCCTTTGGGAAATGCTTAGGCCAGGAGGGTGGAGTCCTCATGAGTGGGATTAGTGCCCTTATAGTAAGAGGCCAGAAAGCTCGTTAGCCCTTTCCACTATGTGAGGACAGGACAAGAAGGCACCAGATATCTACCATGAAGGGGCCTTCACCAGACCCCAAATATGCAGATCTTGGACTTCCAGCCTCCAGAACTGTGATCAATAAATATCTATATCTATAAGCAACCAGTCTGTAGCAATTGTTATAGCAGCCCAAACAGACTAAGACAGTTGCCCACCCATAGACATGTACCAAAGAACAGAATTATATAATACAAAATACTAAATGCTTGCCTTTAGAAAACATAGAAAGTTTCAAAAAACCTGGAAAGGACCCAAACCCTCTTTAAAAACTAACCAGTAATGCCCGGCCAGTGTGGCTCAGTGGTTGAACGACCTATGAACCAGGAGGTCACAGTTCGATTCCCGGTCAGAGCACATGCCATGGTTGTGGGCTCGATCCACAGTGTGGAGTGTGCAGAAGGCAGCCAATCAATGATTCTCTCTCATCATTAATGTTTCTATCTCTCTCTCCCTTCCTCTCTGAAATCAATAAAAATATATTTTTTAAAAAAGAAACATCAATGATAAGAGAGAATCATTGATCAGCTGTCTCCTGCATGCCCTACACTGGGGATCAAGCCCACAACCCCGGCATATGCCCTAACTGGGAATCGAACCGTGACCTCCTGGTTCATAGGTCGACACTTAACCACTGAGCCACACCAGCTGGGCATCTCTCCCTCTCCCTTCCTCTCTGAAATCAATAAAAATATATTTTTCAAAAAGTTACCAATAATTAGTAAAACAAGTTAAGATTTCCTCAAAATCAATTTTCTATACCCTTAAAGTAGGGCAGTCCCTAGTTATGAGTATGAAACTAGGACAATCTTCAAATCCATCTTATATTTCTAGTCTTCACCTTGTTACTTTTTCCATCTCCCTGTTGGTTTCCCCAATTATTCTAAATCAGTTCTCAAACATTCTTATCTTAAAGACTGCCAATGGCTTGATTGCGTGGAACCATCAATCAGTCTTGCCATTTGACCATAGACCAGAGTTACTTTTCTGACCATATTAAATCCCTGGACGTTTCATCTCCTCTAATCAACCCCAGATTTCTTCCTTAAATATAAAACCTATGAATCATATGATGTCTGAGATTTTCTTCAGGATAATAGAAGGGGACGGGAACAAAGGTGGGAATGCAGATAGAATAGAATTGATCATGTATTGACGGTTGTTCAGCCTGGGTGACAAGTGCAGACGAGTTTAATGTACTTTTCCATCCACTTGTTTGTTTGAAATTTTCCATTTTAAAAAATATGAGAAAAAAGCAGGCCTATGAAAGCCTCTAACACTCTCAAGAATATCAGTGTGCACTTTGGTATCTATGAAGGCATTTTTAATATTTGTACATGTTTAGAACAGTCCCCCTGTCATATGATTCTATATAAAGAAAAATGCCACCTACTTTCCTTAGGCATGAAGGTCTCTACAACACCATAATTATGAGTGGGTAATGAAGATTTTTAAAAAGGAAACATAAGGCCCTGGCCAGGTAGCTCAGTTGGTTAGAGTGTCATTACGATACGCCAAGGTTGTGGGTTTGATCTCTAGTCAGGGCACGTACAAGAAACAACCAATGAGGAAAACAAATCTCTCTCTTCTCTACTCTTCCCCTCCCCTCCCCTCCCCTCCCCTCCCCTCCCCTCTCTTCTCTCTCTCTCTCTCTCTCTCTCTCTCTCATCATAGATTTTTTAAAAGGAGACATAGCCCTAGCTGGTTTGGCTCAGTGGATAGAGCGTTGGCCTGCGAACTGAAGGGTCCCGGGTTTGATTCCAGTCAAAGGCACATGCCCGGGTTGTGGGCTCGACATACATCCCCTGAGGGGTCCCGGACTGCGAGAGGGCACAGGCCGGGTTGAGGGACCCCTCCCCCAGTGCATGAATCTCGTGCACCGGGCCTCTAGTAGTTAATAATAGTGTACTGTATACCTGAAAGTTGCTAAGAGGGTAAATCAAATAATCTCATCACAAGAAAAAAATTTGTAAGTGTGTGGTGATGGATGTTAACTAGACTTACTGTGGTAATCATTTCACAATATATACAAATATAAAATGACTATGTTGTATACCTGAAACTAACATAATGCTATATATGTCAATTATATCTCAATGAAAAATAAAGACATTATTTCAAAACAAAAAGTTAACTATCATAAAAATAATTATGACTGCCTGAAATATGCACATCATCCCCAGAGACTAAGATACCATCCTAAGAGATAGATATTATAAAGGACTCTATAAAGTCTGTTAATTCATTATGTCATACACAAAAGTTGCCAGTTTAAGGTAAACATTTTTTTCTAGATGCCATACTTCAAATATTTTCTTACTCAAACTGAAGAATAAAAACATTGGCATTGGAATGTAAGCTCCATGAGGACAGGGATTTGTGTTTGATTCATTGCTATAACTGTAGCAGTTAGAACAGTGTCTATCTGATGCACAATAGAATCTCAAATGACTCAAATACCCTTCAAACCCAAACCTGATTCCCACCACACCCTATGCCTTCTAATAAAATGCTAGCCATCGAATACCAATGAGATACTTCACAACCTGGGAAACCCATAACTCCAACATTTCTAGTTCTTTGTCTTAAAGTATTAAACAAAAACTATTTACCTGTTTCTCAGACATTGATATGCTCCTTTTTTAATTTAAGTGTTTCATTCTACCGTTTTTCTAGCTAATACTAAAATCCTGCTTTTAAAATGAATCAGCACATAAACATAAATACTCTACAAAGGGTCCAAAAGGCCTTTTAAAATAGGTTATTTTGATGCATTAAAATAATTCAAGATGGCAAATAAGCACATGAAAAGATACTCAAAATCATATGTCATTAGGGAATTGCAAATTAAAAGAACAATGAGCCCTAGCCAGTGTGTTCAGTGGTTAGAGTGTCGCCCTGCACACTCAAGGGTGGCAGGTCCAATACCCTGTCAAGGGCACGAACTTGGGTTGCAGGTTAGATCCATGGGAGGTAACAAATGGATGTTTCTTTCTCTCTTCCCCTCCTTGCCTCATTCCCTCCCTCCCCCTCTTCCGCTCTCCCTCCCTCCCTTCCACTCTCTTTGAAAATCAATGGAAAAAATATCCTCCGGTGAGGATTAACCAAAAATAAAATAAAAAGAACAATGAGATACAACTACATACCCATTAAAATAGTCAAAATCTTGAAAACTGACAACAAATGCTCACAAGAATGTGGAATAGCAAGAACTCTTATTCATTGCTAGGGGCGAGGTTGCAAAATGGTACATCCACTTTGAAAAACAGTTTGGCAGTTTCTTATAAAACTAAACATACTTTTACCATATGATCAAGCAATCATGATCATTGGTATTTACACAAAGGATATGAAAACCTAAGCACACACAGATGTTTATAGCAACTTTATCCATAATTGCCAAACTTTTTTTTTTAAATATATTTTATTGATTTTTTACAGAGAGGAAGGGAGAGAGATAGAGAGTTAGAAACATCGTTGAGAGAGAAACATTGATCAGCCGCCTCCTGCACATCTCCTACTGGGGATGTGCCGGCAACCCAGGTACATGCCCTTGACCGGAATCGAACCTGGGACCTTTCAGTCCACAGGCCGACGCTCTATCCACTGAGCCAAACCGGTTTCGGCCATAATTGCCAAACTTAAAAGCCACCTAGATGTCCTCCAATTGCTGGATGGATAAATAAACTCTGGTACATCCAGACAATAAAATATTATTCATCACTAAAAAGAGAGAAGCCATCAAGCTATGAAAAGATATGGAAGAATCTTAAATGCATATCACTAAATGAAAGAAACCAATCTGAAAAGATTACATACTGTGTGATTCCACTATATGACAATCTGAAAAAGGCAAAACTATGGAGAGAGTAAAAAGATCAGTTGCATGCCCAACCAGTGTGGATCAGTGGTTGAGTGACGATCTCTGAACCAGGAGGTTGAGGTTTGATTCCCAGTCAGGGCACATGCCCAGGTTGTGGGCTTGATCCCCAGTTCGGGGCATGGAGGAGGCAGCTGATCAATGATTCTCCCTCATCATTGATGTTTCTCTCTTTCCCTCTCCCTTCCTCTCTGGGATCAATAAAAATATATATTTTTTACAAGATCAGTTGCCTGCCAAGGGTTGGGGGTAAGAGGAAGAGATGAAGCACAGAGATGGAGCATACTGGATTTTAGGGCAGTGAAAATACTCTGTATGACATTATAATGATGGATACATGTCATTATACATTTGCCCAAACCCATAGATTGCACATCACCAAGAGTGAATCATAATGTAAACTATGAACTCTGGGTGATTATGATGTGCTAATGTAGGTTCATCAATTGTAACAAATGTACCACTCTGATGGGACATACTGATCATGGGAATAGCTGTGCAGGTGTGGGGGTGAGGGGCACATGGGAACTCTGTACCTTCCCCTCAGTTTTGCTGTGAACTCCAAACCGCTCTGAATAGTCTATTAAAATATATATATTTAGTAAATATTATATATTTCAACTGAAAAAAATTCCTAAGGTAATTCACTTCCATAACAAAGTAGCAGGTGTAGTGGTTTATTTTTATTCCAAGGAGAAGAAAAAATTAAGTATTTTTATAGAACACTTAATCCAGATAAGATTTTTGCCCTTCCTGGAACATTATGGTAATCTTAATTGTATGCTTATTAAGGAGAACATCTGACTGTTACTATAGAAACTACCTGAGCTGGTTACTGCCTTCATGATTTGAGCAGTTATACCTGTTGGGCCACTTAATCCTGAACTTACATATAAATATTTTTTAAAAATGGCTAATGTTGCCCAGCCGGTGTGGCTCAGTGGTTGAGCATTGACCCATGAACCAGGAGGTCAGGGTTTGATTCCCAGTTTGGGGCTTCATTCCCAGTAGGGGGCGTGCAGGAGGCAGCTGATCAGTGATTCTCTGTTGACATTGATGTTTCTATCCCTCTCTCCCTCTTCCTTCCTCTCTCTGAAATCAATAAAAACATATTGAAAGACGAAAGAAAGAAGAGAGAGAGTGAGAGAGAAAGAGAGAGAGAGAGAGAGAGAGAGAGAGAAGCTAATATACCTATAGCGGTGATGGCGAACCTTATGAGCTTGGCGTGTCAGCATTTTGAAAAACCCTAACTTAACTCTGGTGCCGTGTCACATACAGAATTTTTTTGATATTTGCAACCATAGTAAAACAAAGATTTATATTTTTGATATTTATTTTATATATTTAAATGCCATTTAACAAAGAAAAATCAACCAAAAAAATGAGTTCGTCCCTGACCGGTTTGGCTCAGTGGATAGAGCGTCGGCCTGCGGACTGAAGGGTCCCAGGTTCAATTCTGGTCAGGGCACATGCCTGGGTTGTGGGCACATCCCCAGTGGGGGGTGTGCAGGAGGCAGCTGATTGATGTTTCTCTCTCAGTGATGTTTCTAACTCTCTATCCCTCTCCCTCCCTCTCTGTAAAAAATCAATAAAATATATTTTTAAAAAAATGAGTTCGTGTGTCACCTGTAAAAACAATATTGGAGCCCAGCTGGTGTGGCAGCTCAGTGGTTGAGCATCAACCCATGAACCAAGAGGTCATGATTCGATTCCCTTGGCCAGAGCACATGTGCGGGTTTCCAGTTCGATCCCCAGTGCAGGGTGTTCAGGAGGTAGCTGATCGATGATTCTCTTTCATCATTGATGTTTCTGTCTCTCTCTCCCTCTCCCTTCCTCTCTCTGAAAATCAATAAAAACATATATTTTAAAGAAATACTGGATTACTCCGATTGTGCTAGGTTAATGGGGAAGGGTGCATTTTGTTTTGCTGGGCTGAAAGGGGGAGCTTAAAGCTCTGAGATTTACTACAAGCAATCTGCTGATCCCCTTTTGCCAGTCTTTTTGCAAGCAGATTTCCAGTGAACATTAAGAATAGAATCTCATTCGTGCAAAGGCACTGTGCCTTGGGTTCTTCTCAAATTACCTATACCTCAAGG
Organism: Myotis lucifugus; assembly: GCF_000147115.1. Lineage (NCBI taxonomy): Eukaryota > Metazoa > Chordata > Mammalia > Chiroptera > Vespertilionidae > Myotis > Myotis lucifugus. The sequence continues at coordinate 3,318,870 of NW_005871097.1, forward strand.
GAGCATGGGTTCTAACACCAGGAAAGCCCTCTCCACAACTCCTAAGGAGCAGTCACCCAACATACTCAGATTTAATCTACACACCTTCTCACACTCCATGCATTACCAACAACATAAGCTTTAATAGGTGCCCAGCTGTCACTTGCTGTGTGGTCTGTCACTTATTCCTCTTTCAATGGGGAAGCAGTGACAGCATTTAATAAATTGATGATGCTTGGGAGTATTCTGAGGACCTGATGTAATAACCATGGTTTGTGTTTGAAGGCACTGACTTTTTCTCTACCTGGTCCAACTCAACTGCTCAATAGCAGTGGCACAACTGTCTACATATCAAGGACTTTTTTAATTTATTGGGGTGGCATTGGTTAATAATATGATACAGGTTTCAGGCATACAATTCTACAATATATCATCCGTATATTGTATTGCGTTTACCACCCCAAGGCATGTCTCCTTCCATCATCATTTTCAAGGACTTTTTAAGGGACAATCAGCCGTGCTAAATTCCGTGAATACTAATTATATCTTCAGAAATCCTGAATTCTAAAAGGTGAAAGATTACAGAATGGCTAAAGTTATGCTCACATACAGGTATAATCATGCTCCAGCAGTATAAAAAATACCTACAAACAATGATACTGCAAGTGTGCCATAAAACCCTCAGTGCGCCTTTGGAATTAGATTTTAAAGTACTTTAAATATTCCATTGATGTTAACTTCATATTGGCTATTGCTTTTAACAAAAGTTTCATTTCACGTTCTGGGCCTGATATTAAGAATCTCATCACCACTTAGTGCCGGTAACATCAAAAGACAATGTGCTTATCAAGTTGTCTTTCTCCAAGCTCCAAGGAAAGCACAAAACAAAAACAGCATCTGCTGTGGATCATCCCCTCCTTGTTTTCCAGGTTTGGAGCAGCCAAAACGAGGTAGCTATGACACACATTACTTTCCAATAATATTTCCAAGTCCAAGCAATTATAATATGGGCAATACAGCTGTCCTCCACACTGGACCTCTGGGTCCACCTCTAGCCCTAAATTGGAAGCTTGCTCTGCCCTGCCAGATGTTCTCTTGCAGCCCGTGTCCACACTCTGTAACTTGTCAATATGGCTTTCCAGTTTAATACTAATTTTCAGAAATATGTTAGTAGGCAATATATAGGGTACATATATACATAGAGAGGGGGGCAACATTTAGTCTTGGGCCCCGGGCCCTAGACACACACATCACACATCCTTCAAGTTCAAATCCCAGCAAGGCACCCCAAGCGCCCACCCCTTCCCACCCACCCAGGAGAGGGAAGGGCAGAGCTTGGAGCAGAGTTAAACAGACACAGCAAACAACACACTTTCAGAACAGCAACTTGGTCTAGTGCTGCAGAGCCCAGAATGCTGAGAGGGAGGGAGTACAGTTCG
>NW_005871097.1:3320619-3333494 GCF_000147115.1 Myotis lucifugus
CCCCGGGCCCCCCGGCTGCGGGTGGTTGCGCTGGGGGGCGGCCCTGGCGCCCCCCCGGGGGCCCGGGCCCGGGGGCCCCCCCCTGCAGCGCCGGTGCAGCGCGCGAAGAACTTTGAGTAGCACTGCTGCTCGCCCTCGCTCAGCAGCAGCGGCGGCCCAGAGCCGCAGCCCCGCGCCCGCTGCCGCCTCCATCGGGCCTGGAAGAGGGCCCGTCGGAGCACTGTCCCCGGTCCGGGCGCCGCTGCCTTCACCGCAGCCTTCGCTGCCTCAGCCTTGGCCTTGGCCGCCGCCGCCACCGCCCCCACGCCCCACAGCTGCTACGAGGCCTCTTCCTCCTGGCGCCGCCGGCCCCGCCCCTGGACTTGAATGTTGTGCCTCAGCGGCGCGGCACATGGAGACAGGCGCGACGCGGACCAATCGGAGCCTGGGGTCTCGCCCTGGCCCCGCCCTTGCCCCGCCCCCGCCTCACCTGGTGAAAAACACCGCGCGCACCTCCCGCCCTGCAGGGGGTCGTCTGCTCCGCCCCGCTGCCCGGCCAGAGGGGGCTGGGGCCCGCGCCAGGCGAGCGCACCCCGCACGGGAGGAGGGTCTTTGCTCTCCGCCCTGGCTGGGAAAGGGACCCACCTGGAGAATGGCTCTTTCCAGGGGGCGGGGCAAGCTGTGGCGTTTTTCTCCCTGGGATGCTGGAACTAGTGCCCGGCCCAACGCATGCCTAGCCCCTCCCAGAAAGGAGACCACGCAAGGGAAATGAGGCTTCCCTTTTTCCACCGCTGTACTGGTTAGGTCCTGAAAAGCTGAAGGATAGAGATCTTCATACGACTGAGGTCCCAGTGACTCCCCATTGCGTTCAGGGTGGCGACGAGGTTAGGCCACTTTCTGAGAGATGGCTCAAAGCTGGAGTTGAGCCTTAAAAAGAAATAGTATTGGTTAGTTAATATTAAATACTAGAGTAATAGAAGTTTTTTTTTAAAAAAGGCCCTGGAAAGAACTGCACATGTACATGCATTCAGCCTCTCTGGGAAACACTAACCCAAAGGAAAAATAGACAACATCTCGAGTGGCCTTCCCAAGGCTGAGGCGGCAGCGGGCGCACGCAGCGGTGGCTCCACTTTCCCCTCCTTGGTGGGTGGAGGAGACCGAAACGGTGCTGGGTGCGCTCCCCTTTCCTCTGCCTCCGGGCAGAAGATTCAGTCTCAGCAGAAAAATGACAAAAAGCATTCCGGACAAAAGAAGAAACAAGGACATGACCAAAAGGCTGCTGCCAACGCTGCCTTAATCTATACCTGCACTGTCTGTAGGACACAAATGCCAGACCCTGAGACCTTCAAGCAGCACTTTGAGAGCAAGCATCCTAAGACTCCACTTCCTCCAGAATTGGCTGATGTCCAGGCATAAAGTTGTTTACAGGTGAATTCATGACAACTTTGACTCTTCTACTGTCTCAGACCTTAGGTAGCAAACTTGCAGCTGCTTTTCTCACAAACTGTTGATCAGCAAAAATAAAGGGGCTACAGAAACACTCCTTTTTATGCTGTTCCCTTTTGGGCTTCATGCAAAGACAATTCTGTATAAATGTACAGTTGACTCTAATTTGGAAATGTGAAAATCAGTCCATCCTTGTTATAAAAAAATTTTTACAATTGTAATTATATTAATGTTCATAATGTGTAAAATAACTCATTTAATAAAGTAGTACTTTGATTTTACAACAACAACCATAACAAAAACAACATCTCAAGAAATAGCACTGATGATATAGACTTTGGTATTTGGGTCAACTAAAATAAGGACCAAGGACAGGAAAAGAAAAAACATCAGCAGATGGTTAAGGCGGGGGGAGATACATAAGAAGAAATAAAGAAAAATTGTCAATTCATAAATGATGGCCAAAGTAATACATCCCTTCTGGAATCTAAAGAAATCAAATAGAGGAGAGGATCCACTCCAAATGCAGGCAGTTCTTCACTAAGTTTTCCTTACATGACATTTTGCTTTAGACCTGCCAGGAGAGAATTAAGACAGCAGTAGGCTTGGGACAAGAGTACAAGAAGGACAGGTAAGTTGGGAGCAGCAAAGACTAACTTAGCTGGGGAACTTCCATTTCAAAATCTCACCACCACTGTATTTTCCACAACTGTAATACCTTCTTGGGGAAATTGCAAGCCAAGAGATCATGTTTATTCCCTTCCTACCATCCCAACTGTACTTCGGCTCCCCTGAGAATGGCCCACCATTCTAACAAAGGTTAAAAAGGGACCCACTCTTTGTGATAAGTGCCAAACCCTAATTTCCCCTACAACTCCTATGAAAAGAAATATGAGGTATGGTAATCCCTAACATTCATGTAGTTCAAAGCTACATTACCTCCTTTAAGCCTCACAGTAACTCTCAGGTAGGTTGGGAAAACATTTTTATCTCGATTTTACAGATGAGAAAATGGATGCAGAGATGGTGTGATACTATATTTGAAGCTGATCTGCATTACTCAACTCAGTGTAATAAATTTGACAGATATTTCTTAAGCACCAGATACTACAGAGATGGGTAGAAAGTCTCACATCTGTGCCTATCAATCAACACTTTCTGGTAGAACAGGGAGTATCGGTGGTGCCCCTCTGGGAGTACTGTAAGGGGTTTTTAAAAAATAAAGATGTGTTGTTTCAAGGAGTCTGCAACCTCACCGGAAAAGACAAAACTGACACAACAAATAAAAACAAACAATAAAAGACAATGTATAATTAAGTGCTAAATTGTGTACTCTGGGCTAAGTGCTGTGGGAGTTTAGAGAAGAGAGAAAATCCATGAACCAGAGCTCAACCAGGAAGGTTTGATGAAGGAGACCCAAGATGGATGTTGATGAATGGGTGGGACTGGAGAAGCCGAAGGACCAGACAAAGAGGTAGGGTCACGGGAGAGGGAAGAGCCCCAGAGACTTGAGCCAAGGATGAGGGACTGCAGGGTGGAGCAGGAAGGAGGGGCAGCCTCTGATGGGTTCTGGGATGCTGGAAGGGAAGTTGTTCAACAATGGATAGATGGATGGATGGATGGATGGATGGATGGATGGATGGATGGATAGGTGGACGGACTGACGGACAAGAGGCACACCCAGAGTGACCCAATAGCAATAATATTTAAAACAAGAACTCAGGAGGAGAAAATGGCATTTTAAAAATGTTTTAATATCTAAGGAATTCTAAGCACTGTTCTTTACTTCTACAACAGCTTTTTTAATACAAGAAATAGTTATCAAACTTCAAAATAGACAGATAAGAATATAAAACTATAAACATTCATATCACTTAAGGCTGACAGTAAATAAGAACATTTTAGAAGAGAATTTTTGTATACTCTTGCAGTTCTAAACTTACACACTTGTTTCAGCTCCATCATGGCCAAAAAAATAATATATTCGGGAATAGCCAAGAGATATCTTTAAGTTATGCTTTTTTTTCCTTTTAAATCCAGCATCAGTGCCCTACATAAAGATAACCACAAACTCAGAACAAAGTAGTGGTTACTTCTAGGGAAAGGTTTTCTAAAGCAGGGGTTGTAAAACTAAGACCAGTACCTGATTTTATATGGCTCATGAACTAAGAATGGGTTTTACATTTTTTTAATGGCTGAAAAAAATTATTAGTGTTTCCTGTGCACCAAACAATATTTCAGGACACATAAAAATTATATGAAACTTGCATTTGCCAAGCCGGCATGGCTCAGTGGTTGAGCATCGACCTATGAACCAGAAGGTTGCAGTTCGATTCCCCATCAGAGCACATGCCTGGGTTGCAGGCTAGATCCCCAGTGTGGGGCATGCAGGAGGCAGATGATCAATGATTCTCTCTCATCATTGATGTTTCTATCTCTCTCTTCCACTCCCTCCCTCTCTGAAGTCAATAAACATATATGTTAAAAGAAACATTTCAGTGTCCATAACCAAGTTTGGTTGGAACAGTCATGTGTTGTTTGTGGTTCTTTTCACACTATGATGGCAGAGTTGGGTTATTGCCTAAAATATTTACTCTCTGACCCTTTATTGAAAAAATTTGTTGACTTCTAAAGTATGGAAACCTAATAGTTTTTTTGTTTTGTTTTTTGCCTACAGCTGATCTTTGGGTTACCTGGGAGGGGGCGATATGGAGAATTCAGTTTGAGCTTCTGAATTTTCATGAGTGATACTGAGAAACTTCATATTGTATCTCAAAGATTGGTGAACTTTAAAAAGTACTTACTGAAGGACGGACCACTGTACAGTAGCCCCCTGTTGTAGGTGGCAGGAATGACACTGGGTGTTAGACCGGTAGGGTCAGACCAGACCTGGGTTCAGCAACCTCCATACTTGAGTTCTGGCTCAGAAAGAATTCAGAGCCAAGACCCAAACTATAAAACATTTATTGCCCTGACTAGTTTGGCTCAGTGGCTAGAGTGTCGGCCTGTGGACTGAAGAGTCCCAGGTTCGATTCCGGTCAAGGGCATGTACCTTGGTTGCGGGCACATCCCCAGTCGGGGGTGTGCAGGAGGCAGCTGATGGATGTTTCTCATGGATGTTTCTAACTCTCTATCCCTCTCCCTTCCTCTCTGTAAAAAATCAATAAAATATATTTTTTAAAAGAAGAAAACACTTATTTGTAAAATCATAGAGGTAGAAGAAGTAATTCATACAAGAGATGGGCTCAGGAAACAAGCTGTGGAAGCAAAAGAAGGGCCCTCGGAGCTTGGGAGTGAGGAAAATAATGGTAAGGCGCCTAGGGGGTGGAAAAGGGGAAAGGGAAACTGAAAAGGGAAAGGCACCAGCATGCTCCCTGGAGGGAGAGCCCTCTGGGTCCTCCACCCTAAGTGTTTTAAGGGTGGAGATTTTAGGGGAGGTCACAGGGGAAGCTCTTAATAGAATATTCAGCAGCTTTCCAGGTGTGTCCTTTCAGGGTCTAGGTCTCCACTGATTGGTCGGTGGCTGCGTCAGGACAGGGGGTCATTATTCAATGCAGCTGGTCCTGAGGTCAGCCATGGGGTTGCTGGTCTGGTTTATTGCTTTTCTCGGCCTGGAGCTGAAATACAACTGAGGTCTAAGTGTTCTCTCAAGGGAGGAAAGGTCAGGGGATCCAAACTGCATGACCATCGATATGCTAGGAATGAAGGCCACTCTGGGGGCAATACCCACCCTACAATTGTCCTTTGCTAAGCACCTGAGGCTTTCCACCCTGGAGACCTTCTGTACCATCATCCTTGCTCTGCTCATGTCTGTCTACCACACCCCCTCACCCTTGATCACAGTTTCCCTTTCCATGGTTTTAGTTACCCTTGGTCAACCATGGTCCAAAGATATTAAATGGAAAATTCAAGAAATAGACAATTCATAAGCTTTAAATTGTGTGCCGTTCTGAGTAACCCCACCATGCTACCTGAGAGGTAAATCTTGCCTTTGTCCAGCGTCTCCCTGCTGGATTCGCTCCTCGCCCTCCCTACCCCCCACCATTAGTCACTCAGTAGTTCAGTTATCAGATGACTGGAGTACCTTCACGTTATCTACAAGAAGGGTGAGTACAGTACAATAAGATATTTTGAGAAAGATCACATTCACATAACTTTTATTACATATATTGTTATAACTGTTCATTTTATAATTGGCTATTGTTAACCTCTTACTGTGCCTAATAAATTAAGCTTTATCACAGGTATTTGCATATAGGAAAAAACGTAGTATATATAAGGTTCAGTACTATCTAATCATTTGTTTGTCTGATTTTACCTTTTTTTTTCTAAAAGTGAAGAAAAGTAGATCTTTAACAGTGGGAGTGGGAATACTATTCCCCTGGCAGGATTTTTTCATGAGAAAATTTCCTCTCTACTCCCAGAAGGGAATATTGATGAAATAACATTGTCACTTCTCACAGCTCCTCTCGTTTACTCTTCTCTAAGGAAGAAGTGATAGGAGGGAGAAGAAATTGATCATTCTTGGCTCCAACAGTGTCTCTATGTCCCTCTCCGTCTCCCTCTGTTCCTCTCTTTTTCTCTCCCTCTCTCCCGACTACCACCACCCCTGAATTCTGCTACCTTCAGAGGGGACTCCACTCTATCCCTGCTTCTGCATGCAAAGTACACCTAGTTTGGGGCCACTCTCTGTTCCCACTTGCAGGACCTAATGGGTATAAGACATCAATTTCCTTTCAGCTTCCTGGGTAAGGGCCTATTTTGTAGATGCTCTCTGAAGTGGGGAGGGAATGGGATAGAGATAGTAAGAAGAAGCCTGATTGTGGCCACAAGTCCAATCCAAATGTCCAGTCCAATTCCAGCAACAATGAAGCTGACGTATCCCCATGGACCTTACCCAATTCATTCTACACTTATAGAGAAAAAGAGGGGTTGGAATACTTGCACCGTCATATGCCCTACAAACCACTAATAACAATGGAATCTTACAAGTTACAGTCTCCCATAAAACCAGTTTTGAACATGAAATTATATCCTGTACCCACCCGTGGGTATGTGTGTGTATGTGTGTGTGTGTGTGTGTGTGTGTGTGTGTGTGAGAGAGAGAGAGAGAGCGAGAGAGAGAGAGAGCTCTTTTTTCATATACCAGCTCCATCCTCTGAAGAAAAAGCTTGACAAATTGAGAAGGTAGCTGTTCTCAAGCAACAAACAGCTTGTTCTCAGCAGCCCTGCTGGCCTCTTATGTAAGTTATCAGACAGTTCACCTCTCTCCATGGAATGAAGCCTTTGGTAGTCCTGGGAATGGCTGAGCAGAAACGTTAAAGCTTTCTGTGCACTGGGAAAGCCCAATAGTCATGTCAGACAAACTGGAACCAACAGTTCTCACTACTCATTAACAATAGCAAGCTGTCTAACCTTGGGAAGGCAGCTTCCTGCTTTGTTTCCCTGAACAGGATTTTGGATAGTAATTATCCTAGCCATATATTTTCACGGTGCTTTTTAAAATCACTTATAACACTCAAATATACTTCAGAACTTTTTTTTCTATGTTTTAAGGGATTAAAAACATTTCTTACTTATTTAGCACTTCAGTCATAAATTTGAGAAATTATTATTTATTAAATTGTTAAAATTCTGAAAATCAACTTTTCAGAAGCTATTCGTGTTTCTGGAAAATGTGGGGTTCACTAAATTAGTCAGGGTAGGCTAACTACTGAAACAAACATAGTAATGACTTATTTCTTGCTCATGTCACAGTACAATGGTCGTGGATGGGGGTTGTTCATTCAAAGACACCCTCTAGGAGCTCCTCCATCCCCTGGGACCTTAAAGTCCTCCACTAGATGCTCTGCACTTGACAGTTATAAAAATAAAGAAGGAGCTCAGCAGAGTTGGAGAGAGTGCATGAAAGATTGCTTTTATAGTGGAGTTTATGGGGCAGGGCCAAAGGTGGGACATATCTTCCTGCTTTCTATTGATTAGAGCTGAGTCATATGAACTGCAAGGGAGTCTGGGAAATGTAGTCAAGCTGTATACCCAGGAAGAAGAAATGGGTTTGGGGAACATCTCTAGCCAGATTCTGACATAATTACCATGTAAAAATGTCAGACCTATTGTAGACACTGTTAATTCACTGCCAAGATTCCTGTCACCAGGCAATGCACCTTCAGTGAGTGTTGTCTGATAATGGCACACAACTGCTACTTTATTTAAAGACTTCCCCTGGAGCCAACCTGGAGCCAATTCAGGTTACAACTCCACACTCTCCCCGCCCCCCTCCCCCCAACCCCTCCTGCAGAGCAGCCCATAGCCAATGGCTAGCTAACAGGAAGAACAAAAAGCTAGCCCCTTGCCTCAAGGTGAAACCAACTTTACAGTACAAATCATGTTCCAGAATCCTGTGGGATGAGGTAGGCAAGTCTCCAGCTGAGACATACTTACTCAGCTCTTTCCCCTGCCCCATCCGGCTTCCCTCACAGAGAGCTCTCCCTCAACAGAGCACTTAAATTCGAATCTCCATTTCAGTTTCTGTTCCCAGAGAACCCAACCTGAGTCAGGATTTTACATCAGAATAATATGTCTCACATCTCTTAGAAAAAGCATGAGCAGCACAAGTTGATCTGTAAATATTTAAGTGATTTCAGTAGAGTATACTAATAGTCTTACACTCAATAAACAAAAGCCACTTTCCCAGGGCTGCAAACAGAATCATTTTATGGTAAATATGGATTGTGGTCTAATTCTTCATTTTTTCCTGCCCTTCTCTATATTGACCAAGTTGATGTGACTATTGGGTCATCTAGGATCTGAGTCTCAGCCTTGCAAGGCCAGAAATACGTGTATCGCTTCTTTGAAGGTATGGCAACCCATGGGAGAGGGCAGGTACATAAATCACAATTCCAGTTAACTGATTTACATCCACAGCCATATGCTCTTTGAATCATAATTCTCACACACCTAGCATTTCCCTTCTATGTGCATAAGTTTTCTCTGGAGATACATTTTTATGTATGTATGTATGTATGTATGTATGTATTGGGGTGGGGGTGGTAATCCAAATTTTATTCTCCAACAGTCAGCATCAGCAGGTAGAACTACAGGGCTTTCTCTTATTAACTTAACAATGAGAAAGCTTCTGGTGTGTGTCCTCTGTAACAATATTCACTTCACAGTGTAAACAGGTACTATTATTGTGTTCACTTACAATTCCAGAAGGTAAGGCACAACTTGGCAAAAAAAAATTAAATTTATTTTTTGGATCCTAAAGTCAGGTGCAATAACAAACTTTTGAGAACAGTCTTTATCTACATTCCATATTGAAGGAGAAAGACTCCTCCACACAGAAATTAGGGTCTTTCTTTCTTGTTCCTCATTAAACCGTTACAGCACTGTTTCATCATTCACTTAATATCATATACACACCAAAAAAAAAAAACATTAGAAAAATCACAAAAACATCTTGAACATCCAGCTGCTCTCACCAATACATCAACTCTTAGGTTTAAGACATGGACTAGGAAAACTTCAGCAGTCATAAAATAGGAAAAGAGAGACTAAGGCTACAAAAATAAAAAATAAATGAGGTAGATAACAAAGCTTTCATAACCAGGACTTGCCTGTTCCAACTTTGTAGCCTTCGTGCAATACTCATGAAGAGAAATCTTCATAATTATTTGGCATAAGCTACAAGAAAGTTTTTATTAAAATTAGTATGTGAAACTCTGGCTGGGTGGCTTGGTTAATTGGAGGAGCATCCTCCCATACACCAAAGGTGATGGGTTGGATTCCCAGTCAGGGCACATATTTAGGTTTGAGGTTTGATCGGGGCCCATACAGGAGGCAACCGATCGATTTTTCTCTCCCACATCAATATTTGTTTCTCTCTCATTAATAAAAATATATCCTCGGGTGAGGATAGTATGTGAACCTATGAGAAAACACGCCCTTCCGTGAGTTTCTTCAAGAATGAAAACCCACTTATTTGATAGAATAGGCATTGGTGAACTAAACTAAGTCACTTGAGGTCCCCTGCTCAGGTGCCCACCTGTTCTGGTGTTCAGGAAAAAGGTGGCATCTGGAGAGCACAGGGAATAATACATTGGCACTCTTAGGGTTCCAAATGAACTGTTTCAATAAGCAGCAGCACATACATTGATTCCCTAAGGACTAAAATCAGTCCATTTGAGGGCATCCTACTTAAGATTCCAAGGTTAAAGGAATTTTGTAATTCTACAACATTAGTTTTTATAAAAGTACATTCAAAAACGGGGGGGAAGGCCCCAGCTGGGCAGCTCAGTTGGTTAGAGCATCGTCCCGATATGCCAAGTTTACAGGTTCCATCTATGGTCAGGGCACATACAAGAATAAACCAATGAATGCATAAATCATTGGAATAATTTTGATGTTTCTCTTTCTCTCCCTTTCTCTCTCTCTCTCTCTCTCTCTCTCTCTCAAAATCAATAAATGTCAAGGAAGGAAGGAAGTATATAGCACCCCCTCATCCCAATTAGGTTAAGCAGTTGTCTTTTACATTTGTGATTCAGTAAGTTCCAACTTGAATCATATGACAGTCTTTGGAAATAGTAACTCTATCTTGTACAAAGGTTTTATGTACACAGTTGGTTGCAAGTAACAAAGCTACTTTACAAGACCTACTTCTTTCCAAAATTTAAAAAGACTCCAGTCTGTAAGATTTTTTTGTTTTGTGTTATTTTCGCAAAGCAGCATAGCAACATTGTGATTGTAGGACTTGCTTGAGTTGGTGGTCACAACTGTAAACATCGTTTGCACATCAGTAAAAACAAACAAACAGGAGGAGATGGGTTATAACAAAAAAGAAGAAGAAAGTCCAGTTCAAGAGTGGTCACTCTACATTTCTCCAGGTGGGCTCTCCTGTAGCTTAGCTTCCAGTAAGTGAGGGGACTGGTGTTTGGGAATGCTGTCAGCAGCACCTGGTTTTTCCACACCAGCACTAACAGCTGACTGAGAGCCATCTATCTTGGAGACAGTGGTGTTATCCACAGCAGAGCTTGTCCCCTGGGAAACTAGGAGAGTAGAGAGATCTACACTCTGGATCACTGAGCTATTGTTGGTATTATTGGCCAGACCACCACTGAGCATGGTGGTGTACTGGTTGCACACAACAGGGTCCACATTCACTGAAGGGACCGTGGTTTCCTGGGGAAACATTTCAGGGAGCCTCTTTCCATCGGTTCCTAACAGAACCATGGTGTTCTCAATACCTTGCTTCCTCCCACAGTGTGCAGAGCTATTGTTAGCCCCATGCGTCATATAGTGGGCTTGCAAGTTGTCTTTGGTGGTGAAAGCTTGCCTACATATGTTACTCATGAAAAGCTTCTTCTCCCCAGTGTGAGTCCACTCATGAATTTGAACAGCACTGGCCAATGAGTTCTTCCTGAACTGTGTGTGGCCATGTTGCTTGTCTTGTTGGCATGGCTGAGCTGCTAACGAAGATGCCATGCCTGGGGATATGGTTGTGGGTCCAAATGCACCAGGAACTTCATCTTTGACATATGTTGGCTGGGCCTTGGCAACTGTTGATGGGAGACTGCTCCAACCTTCCATATCAGTGTGGCTGTTCTCTGAGCTCTCGTGCTTTGCCACCAACATCAGGAAATTTGGACTTCTTTCTTCTGTTTTGCCATTGGCTGGGGTGATGGCCCTGAAAAGGATGTGACCTTCCAGGAAAAGTCTGGGACTTCGGCTCTGAATACTTCTGGTCTCCTATCACTGAGGGACAAAGTTTGGTCAAGCCACCACTCTCCACCCAACTTTTTCCTCTGCTTGCTTCCGCACAGCAGCAGGACCCACAACCAGGGGAGCTGTGATGCTTAAACCTGGCATAGGTGATGTCGAGTGGGTGCTCAGAAGAGGCATGGGGATCTTCGATGAGCTGCTAGGGGCATCCTGAGAGCCAACTTTGTCTACATAAGTGCTTTCAACATCATTGTGACATATGGCACTTGTGCTGCTATTCTCACTGATCTTCATCGGCTCAGGATCCCTAAAGTCACAAGGATTTTCCAGAACAAGTGTGTTGGGAATCTGACCACCCATGTGCATCCGAATATGTCGCTGCAACGTGACTGCATTGCTAAACTTCTTCTGGCAGATGGGACACGAATGCTTCGTCTTTGTGGATGTGTTGGTTTGATGAGTCTTTAAGTGTGTATTCAGGTTGTGTTTGCTGGAGAAGATTCGGTCACAGGTCTTACACTTGTACGTACTCTCCCTGGTGTGGGTTTGGTAATGCATTTTGAGAGACCTTTGGCTGCTTAAGACACGGTGGCAAATGGGACATTCATTGGGGTTAGTGGTGGCCTTGTCATTGTTCTCCACCAGCTGCTTGAGAGTCTCTGACCCTGGCTCGGGTGCCCCTCTCCCTTGGAAACTACCAACCCTTGGGTAATTATGGTTTGGCCCTACCCCAGAGAATCTGTATCCATCCTCACTTTCTGGAGGCCAGGGCTGAGGATAGTTGGCCAGTGAGCCACCCATTAGGTCCTTGGGGTTAGTCCCACAAGAGAGATTCTGAGGTAGCCCTAGGGACCTGGGGGTCCCTGAGACCAGGACAGATTTGTTAAAACTTGATTCATCTTCAGGAACAGGTACAGAGAGTGCATAGGGAACACCAATGCCTGTCGCCATTTTGTTGTGGGACTCGCCAAACAGCTGGGGGTTCGCTTTCACCTGGAAATGTTGATGAAAGTGCGCCTTGAGGTCGTCCTCTGTGGTGAACCACTGGCCACAGACAGAGCACATGAAGGGTCTCTCTCCAAAATGGGAACGGAGGTGGACCTGTAAGGAGTTATCAGTCCCAAAAACCTTGCTACAGTAATTACACTTGTACATGTGGTTGCCAGCCTTGTCTTTGGGTATGACATCCACTGGGGGCACATTGGATGGCTTCCCTTTCCCATTCGTGGATGGGTCTAATGCCACAGTGGAGAAAGGACTCTGGAAGGGCACAGAGCCTGGGGCCTGAGGTATCAAAGCACCTGGAAGGTGGTTCGGAAGCACCCTTGACCCATCTGGCCTTGGGGCAATGGATACCAGCCCTGGAGGCACAGAGCTGGTGGTGGGAGGTATATTTGTGTGAGGTAGGCTGGCTTGTTTTGAGGGGTCCAGAGACAGACCTTGGACCTGCTGGGACACGTGGCTGCCTCGTGGCTGCCTAAAGTCTTCAGCCCACCATGCCTGAGTGGAGGATATAGGCGGGCCCACATGCTTACCCAAATGTGTATCTGCTCGGTGAACTGGATCTGCTGTAGGTGCTGCCGCAGCTGGTGCTGCTGTAGATACCGGACCTGCTCCAGGAACCATGGGATGCTGTTGGCACCAGGCAGGGAGGCAGGCTGTGGCAGGGAGGCAGGCTGTGGCAGGGAAGCAGGCTGTGGCAGGGAGGCAGGCTGTGGGGTAGGCAGGGGGGG
>NW_005871097.1:3333843-3472084 GCF_000147115.1 Myotis lucifugus
AGAGGAGGAAGCAGGGGGGTGGACAGATGGGGAGGCATGTGGGTGGGTAGGGAGGTGGGCAGGGGGGAAGGCCGGGGATAAGGCTGGGGCGAAGGCCAGGGGGTAGGCAGGGGGGGCTGCGGGGGGGTGGGCAGGGAGGGAGGTGGGGGGGCGGGCAGGGAGGGATGTGGGGAGGCGGGCAGGGGGGGAGGCGGGGGGGCGGGCAGGGAGGAATGCAGCATGTTGGCTCTCTGCTGACCCACTGCCACCTTGGTACCCCGTAGTGCTTGAAGAGTGACATTAGTGTTGGCCACTTTGCCTTTGGGTAAATCGCTTAAGTCCTGGGATGTGGGTGGCAGGGCAGTCTTCATATTTAAATGCAGAACAGACTCTGCCCCTGGCTTCTCCTTCATGTCCCATGAGCTGACACCATGCTCCCTGGGACTCTCCTTACTGCTTGGATTGTGTGGTTGGTAGCTCTCCACAGCCCTGAAGGAGTCTTCTGAAGGCACCAGGCCCTCACTCTCATTCATGATGAAGACAGGTAGAGATTTAGTGCAATTTTTCTTATGTTCTAAGAATGTAGACAAGCTAAAGAACGCTCCACTGCATATCTCACAGATATGAGTCTGCTCCCAACAAGGTCTCTTTACCTTCACTCGGTCCCCATTCATGTCCTCGCCAGTCCCCGGGTTGTTCATTGGAGCACCTGGCTCCCTCACCGCAGACACCACTGGGGCCGCATCTGCAAACTTCAGGGCCAGTTGCTGCGGCTGCTGCTCTCCCTGGTCCTCCTCCAAGTTGATGTGTTGAGGTTTCACCTGCTTGCGCCTCGACATGATGCAAGTATTAGGACGCCAATCAAGCCACAATTATTTGCCCACTCCACCACAAATTCCTGGAGTTGGAGATAAATTTTAAATAATAAAATTTTCAAATATAGAACTATAGAAACAAACAAAGGAACTAAGTAAGGACAATGTACATGAAAAAAATTTTTTTCATATTCAAGGATGTTTCCAAATAGAAATTTGAGAAAAAGGAACATGTCTTAATCATGTGGTGTTCAATATATGAATGATTTACATTAAAGGAGAAATCAAAATTACCTGAAGAATACTAGAAACACAATGGCAAAGTAGCCTTTCAAGATTTTTTCTCATGGCTTATGTTTACCCTAGCCACTAAATCTACTCCTAGTTTAAACCTACTTTCATGATGTGATTTTATCTCAACTTCATGTCTTCTTTGACATTTTCACTCATTTCTTTAATTCTCTAGAAGTCCAGCCAGTCACTACTAGTAGATGTCCAAGATGGCACACTCACAGGGCTGTTGAAGGAGGCCTTGAGTCCTTCTTATGTAGGCCTCTCCACAAGGCTCCCTGAGTGGCTTCAGGACAAGGCAGCTGACTTCCCCCAGAGCTAGTGATCTATGACAGAGCACTTTTTCAACCACATGGTCTTTTATGACCTAGTCCCACAGGAGACATAGCACTTCTGCCATATTCTATTTGTTAGAGGCAAGTCACTAAGTCCAACTCACAATCAAGAAGAGGAGACTTGAGCTCCAGTTCTTGAAAGGAATAACAAAGAATTTATGGATAGATTTTAAATCACCACACAACTCTTCAAAGAACTGGTTCCTAACTATTGTCTTGTTCTTTACGAAATCACTCTCAAATTTGCAAAATGCTATGGTTTTGAGTTTAAACTGATGCCAATATATTTATAAACTTACAATGAGAACAGAGTTTTTAAAATTCATAAGCATTTAGTTTACTATCCTTTTTTGCAGTAATTTTAGATTCACAGATAATTACAAAAATAGTACAAAAAATTCCTGTATACATTTCACACAGATTCCTCAAATGTTTCCATGTATGCTTCCCTCTCTCTCTCTCTCTCTCTCTCTCTCTCTCTCTCTCTCTCTCTCTCTCCTACTCTCTTTCTAGATATATCTTTTCTGATTCATTTGAGAATAAACTGTAGGCATAATTATCCCTTTACTCCTGAATACTTCAGTGTACATTTCCTAACACTTATGTTCTCTTGTATAATCACTATACAATTGTCAAAATCAGGAAGGTAACTATCATCTAATCTATAAACTTTATTCAATTGTCACCAATTGTCCTACTAATGTCCTTTAGAGTAAAAGTGGGGGGGGGGACTTCCTCATCCAGGATCCAATTCAGGAACACATATTGTATTTAATTGTCACATCCCTTTACTCTCCTTTCATCTGAAGCAGTTCTTTGGTCTCTTTGTCTCATGACCTTGACATTCTTGAAGACTACAAGTCTTGCCTGGCTGGTGTAGCTCAGTGGTTGAACATAGACCTATGAACCAGGAAGTCAGGGTTCAATTCCCAGTCAGGGCACATGCCCGGGTTGCAGGCTCAATCCCCAGTAGGAGAGATGCAAGAGGGAGCCGATCAATTATTCTCTCTCATCATTAATGTTTCTCTCTCTCTCCCTCTCCCTTCCTCTCCGAAATAAAAATATATATTTTAATGAATTAAGCAATGTAAAAGGATAGAAAATTAACACCCAGAAATCTATGGCTTTTTTATACACCAATGATGAACTCACAGAAAGAGAAACTAAAAAAACAATCCCATTTACCATTGCAACAAAAAAATTGAGATATCTAGGGATAAACTTAACCAATGAGGTAAAGGACCTGTACTCAGAAAATTACAGGATGCTGAAAAAAATAGATAGAGGAAGGCATAAACAAATGGAAGAATATGCAATGTCCATGGATTGGTAGAATCAACATCATTAAAATGTCTATACTACCCAAAGCAATCTATAGATTCAGTGCAATCCCAATTAAAATACCAATGGCATATTTCACAGACCTAGAAAAACTCTCCAAAAATTAATCTGAAATAAAAAGGACCCTGAATACCTGCAGAAATCTTTAGAAACAAGAACAAAGTTGGGGGGAATCATAATACCAGATATCAAGCTATACTACAAAGCCACTGTTCTCAAACTGTCTGATACTGGCACAAGAACAGACATATAGACCAATGGAACAGAACAGAGAACCCAGAAATCAACCCAAGCCATTATGCTCAATTAATATTTGGAGGCAAGAGCATACAATGGAGTCAAGACAGTCTCTTCAATAAATGATGTTGGGGAAATTGGACAAATACATGCAAAAAAATGAAACTAGACCACCAACTTACACCATACACAAAAATAAACTCAAAATGGATAAAGAACTTAAACGTAAGATGGGAAACCATAAAAATCTTAGAAGAAGCTATAGGCAGCAAAATAACAGACATTTGTCGTAGCCATATCTTTACCGATACAGCTCCTAGGACAATGAAAACTATTTTCTCTAAGGAGAAAATACAAAAATGGGACTACATCAAAATAAAAAGCTTCTGCACAGCAAAAGAAACCATCAACAAAACAAGAAAGCCCACTGTATAGGAGAACGTATTTGCCAATGTTATCTCCCATAAGGGTTTAATCTCCAAAATTTCTTTTGTTACATCTTAACAAAAGGAAGATAAGCAATCCAAACAAAAAAATGGGCAAAGGACCTAAATAGGCACTTTTCTGAAAGGTCAAGAGACACATGAAAACATGCTCAAAGTCACTAATCATCTGAGAAATGCAAGTCAAAACAACAATGAGGTACCATCTCACACCTGTCAGAATGGCTATCATCAACAAATCAACAAATGACAAGTGCTGGCGAGAATTCAGAGAAAAAGGAACCCTCTTGCACCGCTGATGGGAATGCAGACTGGTACAGCCACTGTGGAAAACAGTATGGCATTTCCTCAAAAAATTAAAAACTTCCATTTGATCCAGTAATCCCACTTTTAGGAATATATCCCAAGAAAACAGAAACACGAATCAGAAAGGATATATGCACCCCTATGTTCATAGAAGCACAATTTATAATAGCTAAGATTTGGAAATAGCCTAAGCGCCCATCAGCGGATGAGTAGGATTAGAAAACTGGTACATATACACAAGGAAATACTACACTGCTGTAAAAAAAGAAGGAATTCTTACAATTTGCAACAGCATGAATGGAACTGGAGAACATTATGCTAAGTGAAATAAGCCAGTCAGAGAAATATAAATATCACATGATCTCTTTCATTTGTGGAATATAATGAACATAAACTGATGAACAAAAATAGAACCAGAGTCATAGAAGCATCGAACAGACTGTCCAACCTATGAGGGAAGGGAGGGGGGAGAGGAGGTAAGAGATCAACTAAAGGACTTGTATGCATGCATATGAGCATAACCAATGAACACAGACAGGGGGTGGTGGGGGTGAAGGACATGTGCTGGGAAGGGGGTATGGCCGGGTTAAGGGGGAATGGGGAGGTAAAGACACCTATGTAATACCTTAATCAATAAAATTAAATTAAATTAAAAATAAATAAATAAATAACAAAGTCAGTTAGCCCTGGCCAGTGTGCTCAGTGGTTATACCTAATGATCACAGGTTCAATTCCTGATCAAAGGCATATACCTGGGTTACAGGTTAGAGCCCCACCCCAACTGGGGCACATGCAGGAGGCAACCAATCGATGTGTCTCTCTCACATCAATGTTTCTCTCTCTCCCACCTTCCTCCCTCCCTTCCACTCTCTCTAACAATCAGTGAGAAAAATTTCCTCAGGTGAGGATTAACAAAACAAACAGAAACAAAGTCAACTAAAAGGGGATTTGAATGTGGACTGTGTATTAGATGATGTCTAATGATATTGCTTATTTTTAAAGTGTGATAATGGCATAGTATTTATGAAAAACAACACTTATAGATGCATTTTATATTATCTATAGGCGAAATGACATACTATCTTGAATTTGCATTAAAATACTCAAGACACAAAAGAAGAAAACAGAGAGTGATTTCTTTGAAACAAGAATTGTAAAATATTGGCAACTGTTTTAACTGAGTGATGGGTACAAAGGAAGATTTACATCAATCTAATTTTTTATGTTTGCGTTTTCCAAAATAAAATATTTATTTTATTTTTAAAGAAAATACCAGTCCTAATGAGCACCTCCCTTAGCAGTCCAATTTTTAATTCCAATATGCAAGCTCTCACCTGGACTCGTATATCTAAGTGTTTTTTAACCTAACATTAGACAGAAATGTTAAACAACATAACAATATTAGGTCATGCCTTTCTCTTTGAAAATAGTGACATATCTGGCAGCTACTCAGATATTTTTTTTAAAGAATGTGACCTCGTAAGAAAGTTCAGCACATCTGGCTAACAATGCCTGCCCGCCTTTTGCATTGAAAGAAATTAGAGGAGTATGTTCATTTTGAAGAGGATGTTTATTCACATGTGGGATATTATCTTCACAAGGCTCCACCCTTTAACTGAAATGGGGGCCAGGAACAGGAGCACCCACTAATAAACTGGATTTTTTCTTTTTTTAGCTTCAGAACCTCTTGGGGGAATATGTGTTTGAAAACAGTTTCCATATTACTACACATGCCAACACTGGATTTTTAAAAAATTGAAGAGTTTATCACCAGAGTGCTATAACTCCATTGATAGATAAAGGCTTTGCCTGGCCAGTGTAGGTCAGGGGTTGAGCATCGACCGAAAACCTAGGCTCAATCCCCAGTAGAGGCATGCAGGAGGCAGCAGATGAATGTTTCTCTCTCAGCAATGTTTCTATCTCTCTGTCCTTCTCTCTTCCTCTCTCTCTCAAATCAATAAAAACATATTTTTTTAAAAGACGTAATGTGGGAAAACCAAGATGGAGGCATAGGTAAACACCTGAAATTGCTGCCTCGCACAACTACTTCAAAAATACAACTAAAAGACAAAACGGACATCATCCAGAACCACAGGAAGGCTGGTTGAGTGGAAATTCTACAACTAGAAGGAAAAAGAAAAGCATACTGAGACTCAGAGGAGGTGTGGAAGTAAAGTGCAGAGGTACGGAGGTGCGCGCGCACGCAGAAAGGGCTGGCAACTGAGAACACGGTTGTCTTTTTCAATCGGGAGGGAGTCTCAAGCTCCAGACTGCTCTCAACTCCAGTTCCGGGCGAGTCTCTGGGGACCCAGACTCATACAGGGAGAAACTGGACTACCTGGCATTGGTCGGAACTTGAGGGCTGCTTTCTCTCAGAGGTGCTTGCGGCGATTACCGGGACACTGAGACTCGGGGCCTCTTAGGGTAGGACTGAGGATCAGCCATAGCTGTTTGCTCCGCTGTACTGATTCCCTGAGACCCCGCCCCACCCAAGCTGTGCGCAGAGGCTTTTGCATATGAAAGGCCTGGCCCTTTGCAATCTGAAAATTACCTAACAAACTGCAGCTGGGTCAGAGAGACCCAGAACTTCCAAAAAAAGGCCCAAGGCCCCACAGCAGCTTGCATTGCTTCGCAGCTGGGCCTCATCTTAGCACCTCCAAACCCCAAACAAAGAAGAGGAATCTGAAAAGCTCTCTATAGCTCCTGCTGGGTAGCTTCAGGCAGAGGCTAAATTAGCACCTCCTTAGAGATCCAAGAGCCAGTGTACCCAGTGGTCAGAGTGGGACCATCCAGATTACAACTCCTCAGATCCATAAGGGACACACTCAGGGGGCAGACTCAGTGAGCACCAAAGCCCCACTGAAGCAAGTCTTGCCCCAGAAGGGTGTCTCCAGCACAGAAGTTCTCCCACTGCAGACACAGCTGATTCTCACAGACAATTGGCCTGGAGGTCAATTCCTCCCAGTGATACCTACAACAATCAAGGCTTAACTACAAGACTGTGCACAAAGCCCACAAAGGGGTGCACCAAGAGTGTCCACCTCAGGTAATTGGGGAGGCTGAGCCACTGGGCCCTACAGGACACCTAGCACAGAAAGCCACTCTGTCAACACAGGGAAGCATAAAAAACGCGGAGACAAAGAAACAGGACACAAATGACAAAAATGGAGGAAAGCAAACTACTGGATATAGAGTTCAAAACCACGGTTATAAGGTTTTTCAAGAATTTTCTAGAAACCGCCGATAAACTTAGTAAGACCCTCAATAAGTCTAGTGAGACCCTCGAGGATATGAAAAAGGAACAACTAGAAATTAAGCATACACTGACTAAAATAAAGAATATTATACAGAGTTCCAACAGCAGACTAGAGGATCGCAAGAATCAAGTCAAAGATTTAAAATACGAAGAAGCAAAAATCACCCAACCGGAAAAACAAAAAGAAAAAAGAATCCAAAAATATGAAGATAGTGTAAGGAGCCTCTGGGAAAACTTCAAGTGTACCCACATCCGAATTATAGGGGTGCCAGAAGAAGAGAGAGAGCAAGATATTGAAAACCTATTTGAAGAAATAATGACAGAAAACTTCCCCTACCTGGTGAAAGAAATAGACTTACAAGTCCAGGATGTGCAGAGATCCCCAAACAAAAGGAATCCAAAGAGGACCACACCAAGAAACATCATAATTAAAATGCCAAGAGCAAAAGACAAAGAGAGAATCTTAAAAGCAGCAAGGGAAAAACAGTCAGTTACCTACAAGGGAGTACCCATATGACTGTCAGCTGATTTCTCAACAGAAACTATGCAGGCCAGAAGGGAGTGGCAAGAAATATTCAAAGTGATGAATAGCAAGAACCTACAACCAAGATTACTTTATCCAGCAAAGCTATCATTCAGAATTGAAGGTCAAAGAGCTTCACAGATAAGAAAAAGCTAAAGGAGTTCATCACCACCAAACCAGTATTATATGAAATGTTGAAAGGTATCCTTTAAGAAGAGGAAGAAGAAGAAAAAGGTAAAGATACAAATTATGAACAACAAATACACATCTATCAACAAGTGAATCTAAAAATCAAGTGAACCCTAACCGGTTTGGCTCAGGGGATAGAGCGTTGGCTGAAGAGTCCCAGGTTCGATTCCGGTCAAAGGCATGTACCTTGGTTGTGGGCACATCCCCAGTAGGGGAAGTGCAGGAGGCAGCTGATCAATGTTTCTCTCTCATTGATGTTTCTAACTCTCTATCCCTCTCCCTTTCTCTCTGTAAAAAATCAATAAAATATATTTTTAAAAAATAAAAAATAAATAAATAAAAATCAAGTGAATAAATAATCTGATGAACAGAATAAACTAGTGAATATAATAGAATCAGGGGCATAGAAAGGAAGTGGACTGACTATTCTCGGGCGGGAAAAGGGGTGTGGGGGTGCGGGAAGAGACTGGACAAAAATCGTACACCTATGGATGAGGACATTGGAGGCGGTAACGGCAGAGGATGGGGTGGGAACGGGGTGGAGGGGAGCTATGGGGGGGAAAAAGAGGAACAACTGTAATAATCTGAACAATAAAGATTTAATTTAAAAAATTTTTAAAAAGACTGTAATGTACAATCAGGCTTTAATCTGAGGACTTGTGCAACAGAAGAATTGGAAACAGTTTTTGAGTTCATGAAACTCATTCTCAATTTTTACCTAAACCAGCCGTTTCATGTAAGCCAATGGATTTTTTTTTTAACTATGCTGCCTGGAGCCCGATCCCACCTAGCAAAGCTTCAACAGACTTCTGATCCTTTAGAAAAGCACTATTACTCCTACTTGGGTCTAAAGGCCTTACCTCACGGATGTTGTTAAATCAATTGGGATAATATGTATGAATGTGTTTTAAATGCACTAGCTTTCAGGCCTTGGGATACAACTTCAACACCTATGACTGAAGGAGCTGAAAGCAGAGAGGAAGCTTGAGCCAGACTTACCCAGATGAGTAAGGAAGACTGAGACCTGTCCACAGTCAGTTTCACAGGAGCTCCTGACAGCACCAAGGCCGAGCAAGAGGAAAACGTCTGGTCCCCAACGCTGAAGGATTTAGAGACCTGTGGGCAATCAGGGATTCTGAGAAAACTTAAGGTAGCCTCGGTCCTTCTCCTTGATTTGATTGTTTCTACATTCATTATTTTTGGTCCTTCTGAGTTTGCATTTATCACAGCAGTTCATTTAAAAGTTTTAACCCCTTTCCACAGAAGAAAGCTGACAGGCGTGTGTCTTTGAGAAACATGACTCTCTTGGTAGCTACCCTTTATGTTTACATTTTTGCTTGTGAAGCTGCCTCCCCTCCCCTTGCCTTCCAGACAGCAATTTGATTTGCTACAATGCAATTAAAAGTATATTTATTTCCTGCCCTAACTGGTTTGGCTCAGTGGATAGAGCATCAGCCTGCGGACTGAAAGGTCCCAGGTTCGATTCCGGTCAAGGGCATGTGCCTTGGTTACAGGCACATCCCCAGTGGGGAGTGTGCAGGAGGCAGCTGATCGATGTTTCTCTCCCATCGATGTTTCTAGCTCTCTGTCCCTCTCCCTTCCTCTCTGTAAAAAATCAATAAAATATATTTTTTAAAAAGTATATTTATTTCCCCATTTTCACACACACACCCCAAAAAAGAAAAACACTATTAGAAAACTTTTACAAGCCTGTTACATCCCCAGAGATAACTGGCTTAAAATGTTTATTAGGCAAGTGTCTGAGAGTTCATCAAGTACATAGCATGACACACTAAAATGACTATAATAAAAAAGAGAGATAATAAGTGTTGGTGAGGATGCAGAGAAACTGGGAGCCTTACACACTGCTGATGGGAATGTAAAATGGTGCAGCTGCTTAGGAAAGTAGTCTGACTTCCTCAAAAAATTAAAAACATAATTACCATATGACCCAGCAATTAGAAATGAAAATATATGTCCACACAAAACTTGTACATATAACAGTATGATTCATTTATCCATAAAGTGGAAACAACTCAAATGTCCACCAACTAATGCACAGATAAATAAAATGTGGTCTATCCAACAATGAAATATCCTATATAATAAAAGGCTAATATGCAGATCGACCAAACAGCGGAACGACCAGTCACTATGACATGCACTGACCACCAGGGGGCAGGCGCTCAATGCAGGAGCTGCCCCTGGTGGTCAGTGCACTCCTACAGGGGGAGGACCACTCAGCCAGAAGCCCTGAGCCAGGCTCACAGATGGCAAGCACAGCAGCGGTGGTGGGAGCCTCTCCCGCCTCCACAGCAGCACTCAGGGGGAGCGGGCCTAAGCCAACAGTTGGACATCCCCCAAGGGCTCCAGGACTGTGAGAGGGCGCAGGCTGGGCTGAGGGACACCCCCCCCCCGAGTGCACGAATTTCGTGTACTGGGCCTCTAGTTTGAGAATAAAAAGGAATGAAATAATGGTTTATGCTACAACATAGATAAACCTGGAAAAAATTATGCTAAGTAAAATAAGCCAGACACAAAGGACCACATATTATATGATTATATTTCAATGAAATGTCCAGAACAGGCAAATCTAGAGAGACAGAGTGGTTGCCTAGGGCTGGGTGGGGGCAGATTGGAGGAAAATGGGAAGTGACTGCCAGTGGATACAGGGTTTCTTTAGGGGGTGATGAAAATGTTCTGGAATTAGTACTGATGTCTGAACAACTCTGTGAATATACTAAAGCCCAGTGAATTATACACTTTTAAAGGGTTAATTTTATGGCATGTGAATTATGTCTCAATTTCTTAAAATGTTTTTTAAATACACAGCATGTCACTACCACCTCTCCATTATTTCCTTGTCAGAGCAAAGAAAGAACAGTGTGTGGTGGGTAAGACAACATCTAGTTCCTCTCCTTTACCTAAGTCATGCTTGGAATTTAACTTCCAGTTTATACCAGTCCACACTGACACAAACACATAACACTTCACACCAGGTGTTGCCACTCTTTGCCACTTCATTACATCATGCAAATGCCATGATCACCTTGGACTACTTCAACTAAAAACAAACATAAAGACTCGGCAGGGAGGGTGGTGAAACTGAGCCTTCCCAAATGGAGCCCTTTTAAATCTTGTCTCTCCCTCCCTCTTTCTTACCCTGGATCAGAGTCCCCAACAGAAGTCTGTGGTTCTTCAGAGTAGGACCACATGAGGCAGCTCCATCTGGGTGCCCAGGTGGAGAGGGCAGGTCTCCAGCCTCTTGCAGGCTTCCTGACAGCTATTTCTCTTTCCTGTCCTGTGGGGGAAAGCAGTTTAATAGCTCAGTGAGCTCTCACTTGACACAGTGGATATGTTAGATAGGTTTCTGAAACTGTATAAACCGTATTTTCATAAGGATAAATTAAATTTGAACAAATTCAGGACAGGCTTAAAAATAAATCTTATTAGGAATCATTTTGTTGAATGACTAATTACCTCTATTATTTATTGGGTCATCTTGATTTTCAGATATCTAGTTGACTTAAAGTACAGGAGATATATAATATAAAGATTCTGTATTATAGATACATTTATACATATATATATGAATATTTATTTACATCTATAATTCATCAGAGAAGAGCTTCCTGAACCCAGAAAATGATTAAGTTCAGATCTTAAGTAGTGAAATTAATTTAAAACTTTCTTTTTAGCAATTTTCAAACCACATAGCCAAAATGTACTTAGTAAGTTAGTATGGCTAACTCCAAGTGGGTTTTGTTGTTTTATTTTTCTTTCTTTTTTAAATACATGAAAATTCTCCCTCAAATTAATTTATATAACAATGAGACATGCCGAAACCGGTTTGGCTCAGTGGATAGAGCGTCGGCCTGCGGACTGAAAGGTCCCGGGTTCGATTCCGGTCAAGGGCATGTACCTGGGTTGTGGGCACATCCCCAGTGGGAGATGTGCAGGAGGCAGCTGATCAATGTTTCTCTCTCATCGATGTTTCTAACTCTCTATCTCTCTCCCTTCCTCTCTGTAAAAAATCAATAAAATATATTTTAAAAAAAATAAAAAGAATAATCTTTAAAAAAAAACAATGAGACAGGATATAAGCATGTGAAATAATAACTAAATTTTTAAAAATATAATTATCTGCCCCAAATTTTCATCAATAGATGAATGGATAAATAAAATGTGGTTTATACACATGATGGAACATTATTCATCCATACAAATGAAGGAAATCCTGACACATGTTACAATATGGATGAACCTTGCATCCATAAAATATCAGAGAAAGGCAAATACTCTATGATCTCACTTATATATAAAAACATCAAGCTCATAGAAACAGAGAATGATTACCAGGGCTAAGGGGAGGAGGAAATGGGGAGGTGTTGGTCAAAAGGTACAAACTTCCCGTTATAAGATGAATAATTTTGGGAATATAATGTACAACATGGTGACTATAGTTACCAATAATGTATTGTATATTTGCAAGTTGCTATGAGAGAAGATCTTAAAAGTCCCATACTGCTGATATTTTGGTAAATCTTTTTGTGGATGCCAATGGTTCTTCCTATTGTCAAGCCTTTCCTGTCCCCAATTACCTCCTTGGTCACTTTCC
Source organism: Myotis lucifugus (assembly GCF_000147115.1). NCBI lineage: Eukaryota > Metazoa > Chordata > Mammalia > Chiroptera > Vespertilionidae > Myotis > Myotis lucifugus. The sequence continues at coordinate 3,346,177 of NW_005871097.1, forward strand.
AACAAGTATCCTCTGAGACGTGTTGGCTGAGTGCAGTCCTCAGAAGGGGTCCACAGTTCAAGAGTCTCAAAGGAAAAATAAAACAACTGTGTCTACATACAGTCAATAAGTTTGAAATGTAGAATAAATTACGATTTTCACAGACACTTCAATTATCATTACAATCCTAAAGTTTGTACACTCACCATAAAGACTCAATTGATCAGTTTCTTTCAACTAACATTCAGTTGCTAAGGTGAATTTGATCTCAGCTCATGTATTTTTACATCACTTGCATAATATTATTACTTACATTTATCCAATTTTCATTTTTAACCAAAGTGCTTCCTCATATTCCCAATTTGTAAAACTGGGTAAGCGGTCCACTGAAGCATAAAGAAAAGTTATCTAGGCTGTGGCCAAGTAGCTCAGCTGGTTAGAGCATGGTCCCCATAAGCCAAGGTTGCGGGTTCAATCTCCGGTCAGAGCACATACAAGAAGCAACCAATGAATGCATAAAAAGTGAAACAACAAATTGATGTGTTTTTTTTTCTCTCTCTCTCTTTCAAATCAACAAATAAAGAAAAATTTATCTAAATATTGCAGTGCAGAATAAATTCATAAATGCCAAAGTGCATAAGAAGTCTGTGTAAAAACAGAGCTGGCTGTATTACTGAGGCAAGAATGATGGGCAGACAAAAAAGAATAGGAATAAAAAACACAATAATTATATAAAAATTAGATTTTGCCTCTAGATCCCTGTGCTTTGCCTGTTCTGCAACTGTCAAATAGTGGCAGGAAGTCACTGAAGCCTTTGAATACTGCTCATAAACAAAGCACAATGACCTCTCTGGTACACCAACTGGAAATTTCCAGAATAAGTTAAAAATTGTGCTTTCCAGGATGCTAAAGGTTCAACTTGTACTACTGCCAAGAATTTTGTAAAACCACTCACAAAGTTAATGGAAATGTTATGCTAAGAAGGAAAATGGAATGGCCAGTTGCCAAAATTCTCTGATCAAATGATGGTGTTGTACACCCCCTAATACCAATGGTATTCTGTATAAACAAGCACTTATTACAGTGTTTATGAGAATAGATAGTTCACATTACAGTTACAATAAATATGTTCTTGGCATATAAAATGAGCATGTATGAGTGAATTGTGCTCAGTGTTTTCTTTTATCTCTGAATACCTATGTTACACAGCAACTTTTCATTTAGGTAAAAAAATATTGTGGGAGCCAGTAGCTGGGGTAGTGCAGGGCTTTGCTACGTGAATCAGAATGGTGGCAAGTGACAGAAAAATAGTTGAAACTGTCATAAGCCATTGATATTTTTGTTGTTGTTAATCCTTACCGGAGGATATTTTTCCATTGATTTTCAGAGAGAGTGGGAGGAAGGGAGGGGGAGAGACAGAGAGAGAAATATTGATGTGAGAGAGACACATCATCTGGTTGCCTCCCATATGTGCCCCGACCAGGGCCAGGGATCGCGCTTGCAACCGAGGTTCATGCCCTGGACCGGAATCAAACCCAGGACCTTTCAATCCTCCGGCCAATACTCTACCCATTGAGCCAAACTGGCTAGGGCAAACCATTGATCATTTATTGGCTCATAAAACTTAATTCAGGAACTCAAACAATATCATCACAAGTTGTTTTATTTCTAGTTCTCCTCTCTGCCATCCCCTCTGTTAGCTTCATTTTCAGGCTCCAACCAGCTGCTCCAGTCACACATGCTCTCCGATTTAAGTCCAACTGGCCACTCTTGCAATAGCCCCAACTAACATCTACTTGAATCTCATTGGCTAAGTCTAACTGGGTCACATGCCCATCCATGAATCAGCTTCTTTGGCCAAGGGAAGGTTATGCTCTGACTGGCCACACTTGAGTCACTGTCTATCACCAAAGCACAGAACCTGAGATGCAAGAGGGGCTGGTCTTCCAAAGGAAAACCAGGAAATTATATCAAGCAAAGGTTGAATGGACGCTATGGAAGGAGATAATAGATGACAGCTACAGTGTGTGAATAAAATGGCACTTTTTTTCACACTCCTTTATTCATTCGAGACAGCCGAATGTCAGCACCCTGCTTCTTGATTCAATGTGAAAGTAATGTCACTAAACTGCCACCACTGCTGCCTGTTTTTTTCACCTTGCTGAGAAAAGAAATAGGCAGCATATACAAGATGGCTTTTCCACACTGGAGTGCATTAACTATCAAGAAAAATGATGCTCATATAAGCATGACACTGATCATGCCAGTAAAGACTATTTCTGTATATTCCAGTGTTTGCTGCTTTCCAAAGTGCAATCCAGTGATGCATTTAGTACATTGGATCGTTTGAGCTTATCAATCAAAATCCAAAATATTGTGATTTCTAATGCTCAGCATAAGCTACTGAACTTTTTAGAGACCAGACAGAGGTTCAAATTATTCAATCCCAGGATTTTGACCCTCTCTCAGCCTTTGATGAGTTCCTTCATTTGATGGAGAAAGAAGCCACTGCGCTATTTTGGAGTATATTTTAGAATTACATGCTATTTTACTTAAACAAGGTAGACTGAATATATTGGACAGCACTGGAATAAGTAAAAGGAAATTTTTAAAGTCACAGACTTGCAAGGGAACAGAAGGCCTAGAGAAGGTGACAGCAGATAAGATATGAAAAGCCCTAGCCGGTTGCTCAGTGATTAGAGCGTCAGCCTGGGGACTGAAGGGTCATGGGTACCTCATTTGCAGGCTCAATCCCCTGCCCCAGTCTGGGTGCGTGCCAGAGGCAACCAATCGATGTGTCTCTCTCACATCAAGTCGATGTTTCTCTCTTCCCCCCACCCTTTCCCCTCCCTTACACTCTCCCTGAAAATCAATGGGGGGAAAATATCCTCAGTCGAGGACTAACAAATACAAATATATATATATATATATATATATATAACAAAATTTTGAAAGCTGGAAGGTAGATGGCCAAATGGTATATGGCATAATGAAGCATAAAAAGCTAAGTGCCTGCAAGGTGGAAAACCAATGGAAAGTAAGACAATCCATGTCACAGAACCCCCAGAAAAGCTTAGGAACTAGAGGAAGAAGGCCCTCTGAAGGTAGGATACAGTGTGGGGCCCAAACAGAGTGGGTGAAAGTTCTTTCAAAGAAACAGCTAGACCCCAGATCTTTATCCTAACACCACCCATTCCCAAATAACAAGATGTCCCAAACAAATGTATACACACTTTAACAGCTGATAGCTCAATTTTGAAAATGAAACATATTTTCATAAACACTGTCTTTATAATTATTCAACATGTATGTATACATTTTGGGGGACACCCTACAGAATGAATGTGTGTAAAAATTTTGCTTAGTTTATAATGAAGAAATCTTGTAGCATGGCAAAACTGGTTCAAAGATCTTTTAAGAAACTGAAATGTATGTACTCAAACAGGAAAAGCATGCTGAAATAAGTTTTAATTTAACAAGGAAAGGGTTCCCAACCTACAGGGCAATAAAACCATAGCCTTGGGGTTATCATTTCTACTAGACACCTCTGTTAAACACAAATCTACAAGTTAACAAGTAAGTTCACAGAATATGAACCCTAATAAGTAGAAAGTAGTATGTCCAAGATCCATACTCCAGAGAATGAAATAATCCTTGGGCAGGCCTGTTAGACAGTACTGCAATCAACACTGAAAGGACATTCAGTCACTCTTTTGCCTTGTTTATATGTTTTGAATACATTTTCTCAATAAGAGAAATAAACATCTCTTTGAAAAACCATAATTTGATTACTTACAAGCATTCTCCATGTTACAATAGCAAAAATATTCTCTCACATGTGAATGTAACCTTTTCTACTGTACTAGCTCCTTTCCCTTGGAGTATTGGTTCTTAAACCTATGTATAAAACATAATCTTGGGTGTTTGTTTTTAAAGAGGGCAGATTTCAGGCCCACCAGAAAGTCTGACCATATTTTAAGAAAATAGACTCTAGTACATAAAGGTAATAGGTGTGCAGTCACAAAGCAGAGATGGGTATTGTCACTCCCTAGTCTCCAGGGAGATCACTACCTGACAGTCTTATACATGAGGCTCCCTAAATAGCTCTCCAGACTGCTTTCTCTGTGGCTATCTCCAGGTCCTCAAAGTCCCACTGGCCTTTCTAGCTTCCTTTTTCTCCCTCCTCAACCCTCAGCCTGCCCATCTCAGAAACCAGGGCAATCCTAATCCCATTGTTGTGGGTTGGTTCGATACGATTTCAAATTCACTTGTTTATGACAATGACAACAAAGTTGTTTTTAGAAGTGAAGTGGTTTTGGTATAAAGATGAAGCAAGTTATTTAAGGATGTCATCATCTCATCTGTCACTGAGAAGCAGTCAGCAGCTCAGCTCAAGGCTTATCAATGACAATATGTGGAGAAGCAACTATGCCAAGAGGACAGTTAGACTATAAATACTAAAAGTTCAGCCAAACTGGTTTGGCTCAGTGGATAGAGTGTCGGCCTGCGGACTGAAAGGTCCCGGGTTCGATTCCGGTCAAGGACATGTACCTTGGTTTCGGGCACATCCCCAGTGGGGGTTGTGCAGGAGGCAGCTGGTTGATGTTTCTCTCTCATCGATGTTTCTAACTCTCTAGCCATCTCCCTTCCTCTCTGTAAAAAATCAATAAAATATATTTTAAAAAAATAAAATAAAAGTTTGTGAGGACCATTGGAAAGTTTGGGTATGGGCGAGGTGACACTTTGGTGGGCAGCGGTCTCAGGAAGCGAAGGGACATGTGTTCCTGCCTCAGAGAGGAACTCACGCTGTGCAGCGGCCCCTGGAGGGATAACCCTCCAAGCAGCCCGCCAACACCAGCACCTTCGTTCCCTAGCAACAGGCTCCAGCAAGGAGGGACTTGATTTTGCGGCTGGCAAATGGAAGTCAGCTCTCAGTTGGTTAAAGCCATATCTCCTCAGTGCCTACTGGTATGAAAAGGTCCATCGCAGCTAAGTTTGGACTTCCTTTCATCTTCCCTTGCCTAGAACAATAGTCCAAGTAATCTATCATTGCTATGGAGGTTATTTCTTTCCTGGTTTATTAAGAGAAATTATCCTGTATGCTTTTGTCTTATGATATTTCTGCAGTGAACCTATGTTAAATAAACTGCTGGTAGGCCCCGCCAGCGTGGTTCAGTGGGCCCTATAAACCAGGTCACCAGCCGAAACCGGTTTGGCTCAGTGGATAGAGCGTCGGCCTGCGGACTGAAGGGTCCCAGGTTCGATTCCGGTCAAGGGCATGTACCTGGGTTGCGGGCACATCCCCAGTGGGGGATGTGCAGGAGGCGGCTGATCGATGTTTCTCTCTCATCGATGTTTCTAACTCTCTGTCTCTCTCCCTTCCTCTCTGTAAAAAATCAATAAAATATGTTTAAAAAAAAAAAAAAAAAAACAGGTCACCATACGATTCCCGGTCCATGCCGGGGTTGCCGGCTCGACCTGGGTTGCGGGCTGTGGGGCGTGCAGGAGGCAGCCCATCAATGATTCTCTCTCATTATTGATGTTTCTATCTCTCTCTCCCTCTCCCTTCCTCTCTAAACTCAATAAAAATATTTTTTTAGAAATAAAGTGCTGGCAAAGACAGAATCAGTTTCTGAGCATAATTTTGCAACCCAAAACAAACCACCCATCCTCATACAAGGTCATTCATTTCTTTCTCCCCTCTCTTCTAAAGTCACTGTTCATGAATAAAACTTATTCACAACTCTTTTAGGGTTTTTATCCTTTAATTTACAAAAACCTTATCTTTCTTCAAAATCTCTGGCTCATGGGAATAAAAATCATTGGCTTTCACACTATGTACAATACTGGCTCTCCCAAATACCACCAAAATAAAAGATTGAGGAGCAAAGCTGAGCTTATTGCTTATTGCAGTAAGGGAGATCACTACCTGACAGTCTTATACAATCTCTGAAAGGGCAAAGGCAAAACTGGGATATTTACCAGGGTTTTTGTTTGTTGTTGTTTTTGTGGCGGGGGGGGGGGGGGGGGGTCCGATCTGGTTTAAGGCTGGTCTTTTGATCTGGGGGCTTGATTAGAATTGAATAAGTAGTTTTAGGATTAAACGACCCAATGAGGTATTTCAATCAAGTGTTAGAGAGCAAAGACTCGTTTGATGTTATCTATTGAGATATTGAGTATCTGACATTCCTTTAAATCAAAAGGTTTCTGAACAGAGCAATAAAGTTATTTATACTTTTATTTTCCTAGGCCAGAGGTTCCTGGGGTAATTAAATCATTGTTGATGAAGACACTGGGATAGTAAAGGCATGTTAATATAGGCAGTAAACTGTGTGGGAACAGAATCAGGGGTGGGGAATGTCCACCCGCAGGCCGGCTGTATAAGGCCCAAGATATCATTTGGTCTGGCCCTGCCAAGGCATTAGGGGTGAGTTAATTAAAAGTTTGATCAAATATATAGCAGGGTAATTTTTAAGTTGATAATTTTGCATGGCCCTCAAATGATGTTATAAATATCTAAATGGTCCTTGGCAGAAAAAGGTTCTCAACCCCAGGAATAGATAGTTTTCACTCTCAACCACAACCTCTGAAATGGGTTTCAGAAGCCACTTGGGTAATTAAAAGTTAGACTTTCTCTTTGCATTCCTGCTGTAATAGTCTTTAAAATCTTCAAAACAATGGATATCTCTGGCTTAGTGTGATAAGATTCAGTTTTATAAATATGAACTTGAAAACATATTAACATATCTCTAACTTTTATCTTCTTACATAAATATGTGAAAGCCTCTCGAATGCTTTCAAACAAATCTCTCCAGGTAACCTAGAGGCTCATGGGGTAGTCATCATTTTCTGTGATTCCCAAGGTGTATAGTTTCTGGTCATGATCAGGAACCTGCTCCTGGAAGACAGGGAGGGTCTCTGCCATCTCTACATCCCAGCAGCTCCAAGAATAGCTCCGTGCATGGCAGGTGTGCACTAACTGCTTGGAGAACTGCATTAATAAAGTCGATGAGAGAGCAAAAAGCAAGCAAACAAAACCTCCAAACAAAAACAGTAGCAACCTCCAAGCTTTGTGAAACAGAGGCCCACAGTCACTACTCTTTTTTCTGTCCTTTGCAATCCATCTTCTGTCTCCTCTACTCCACTGCTTTTGCTAACAGTATGGATGACATCATAACTAGTAATTCAATGGTCATTTCTTATTCGTTATCTGGCTTCAGCTCCCTGCCCATCTAGAACTGAGAAGGAATTATCAGAGAGGATGAAAGACAATCCAGAAAATACAATATCATGAAGGGTTACAGGAGAATTTTAAGGAGACAGTGACCAAATTGTCAAATGCTGCAGAGAGATAGGAACAAAAAAATCATTCCATGCTTTTGGGCAGTTAGGGGTGATTTGTTTGGAGAAAGACTGCAGCCATTTGGAACTCAGCACTTCCCCCATGTTCCCCTTCTCCAGCAGTTTCCACTATTTAACCATGGTTTGGCACTGACTACAAATTCAGGAAGAGGCTTATTCTCCTCAAACCAAGGAGGATGGATACTCCTGTTGGTTTATTATTAATTCCAAGAAATCTGAACTAATGGAACCTTGCTTCAAGTTCTATTTGGGGATGTTCTTGTTTTGTCTTTTTCTCCCAATCTTTACTTTCTATACAGCAATACAAAGTGTACAGATTTTGTCAAAGCTCTCACAAAGACCACCAGAGCCACCCTTTGATAGCACAAATTGGGTTTATTAAACTTGCTGAGTAAGAGAGTGTCAGATCTGTAACACAATCTAATGGCTTTCCCAGGTTACTCCTTCTCTCTCTCCCTTTATCCTTCAGGCATGTCCCCTAATAAGTCTCTTGCAAATATAATTTGGTCTCAGTGTTTGTTTCTTGGAGGATCTAAGCTGAGAGGGCTCCCGAAAACCAGTGTTCCAAGGGGAAAAAAAGTAGAACCTATCAAATGCTCCTAGGCCTAGGACTGGCCCAGGGCCTTTGATGCCACATTCTATTATTTAAATCAAGTCGCAAACCAGCCAGATTCAATGTGGGATGGGAATACCACAGCATGAAGATTAGCTGCCACAACTGCATATATGTTATACTGTACCTCAATTTAAAACGTTTTCTAAAGTCATCATTTGGAGAGGCTCTGAACTCTGGAGCTGGAGGTTGGCTGTCTACTGGGTAAATATAAAGAGATAGAGAGAAATAGAGATAGAGATAGAGATAGAGATAGAGATAGAGATAGAGATAGAGATAGAGATAGAGATAGAAATAGAGATAGAGATAGTGATAGACCTCTTGAGGGCACCACTTGGGTTCCTGACATATGGCAGTGCTAAAAGAGACATTTGGAAGTGTTTGACTTCATACGTGGGCTTAACTGTGACCTAGATGTGTTCCATTAACATAGGCCACTCATCTTGTCAGCTCAGCCTTGTATACCCCCTGATGATGGAGGCAGGATACACAAAGGATGGGTTAAGACAAGCACTGGTTGATTTCAGCTGATTTTACCTGTGAGCTCTTGCCATAAAAAATTCAATTTAATCACTATTTGAGGTTAATATAAACAGTAATCTAACCTAATTAAATAATTACATTGCATCAGATTTGGCAGTTAGAAAAGCCAAACACACCATTGTGTTTTATCTTTAAAAAAATAGAGTGGGTTAGACTCAAAAAAAACCAATTTTTTTTCTCTTTTTCATATATATTGTGCCTTATCAACAAGTGCTTGTAGTCAAAGGATCAAGGAAAAGGTAAGACAGGAAATAAAAATAAAACTTGAGTCAGGAAGGGAAGCCTTTAATAAAACACCAAAATAAGATTGGAGTTAAAACTCCAGGATCATCAGATTCAGGTAGTTAATCCAAGCAGAGGATCCAGGTTAGGTAAGGCTCCAATGTGGACCCGCAACATATGACCTAGGAGGCCTTAGCCTAAAAAAGGATGTACTGTAGATTGTTTGAGCAGACATTTTCTTGGATGGGATAGGAGTAGGAGGGGACCTCATTTTTTAAATTGAAGTATAATTTACATAAAAATAAACACATAGACTTAAGTATACAGTTCAATGGCTTTTGACAATTATACACCCATGTAATCACCACCCTAATGAAGACATAGAATACATCCTTCTTCCCATAAAGTTTTCTTGTGCCTCTTTCCAGTCAATTCCCATCCAATCCCCAATCCCCTCCAACCACTTTCTGATTTTTATCACCACAGGTTAGCTTTGCTTGCTCTAGAATTTCATTTACATGGAATCAGACAGAATGACGGATTTCATTCAACAAAGTTGTTGAGATTCGTCTAAGACATGGACAACACGGTGTCTGGTGAGAGGTGCCTCTAATACCTATATCCCTATGAAAGCAAAGGGGAAGAGTTCTCTGGTAGATCCACTTATTCCTTGCCAACCTCAGCTTCAGGGATCCTCACAGTGACTCCTAAGGTACATCATGGTCTGTCTTCAAGTATCCCTGTAGCCTCCCTGTCAGAGGAGGAGCAAGTCCCTTCCATCACTGTCCTTTACCCCTTGGTCTTCCCAGCAGGCCTGGCTATATAATTTTGGGACCCAGTGCAAAATGAAAATACAGGGCCCCTTGATTTAAAATGATGAAGAATCCCGAGAGAGGACCAGCAAAGCATTAAACCAAGCACAGCTCTGTGCAACTACAGGGTCACTCGCTCATGAAACCACCCTGCTTCCCAGTCTCCAAGATGCCAGCTATCCCTCTGCGCTTGAAAAAAAAAAAAAATTGCCCCCCTCCACTCCCTGTTCCTCTAGGATTATGAAGGAAAATAGAAGTTCTTACCTCCTTTTGGGGCCTGGAAAACGCAGGACCTGGCTGGCCGTAACGCAGGCAAGGAGAAGGTTGTCTTAGCAGTTAATCTTTTTGATGAGTCACAGCATAAAAATCAGATAAAATACAAATCAGCATACAAATTAAACCAAGGATTGTTTAAAAATAAACACCTCTACGTGTTCTGAGGATGCTGGAAAACATTAGTGTGGTCCAAAAGTATTCCATTATATAAATATAATAAATATACCACTATTTGATAATCCCTTCTCCTGCTGATAGATATTTGAGTTGTTTCCAGTTTGGACTTTTATAAATAAAGTTGCTAACAAACATTTTTGTACAATGATTTGGAGGACAAATGTTTTCATGACTCATGAGAAAAATACCTAAGAGTGGGATTCACAGGTCCTAGAGTATGTTTAACTTTCTAAGGAACTGACAAAAAGGTCTCCAAAGTTGTACCATTTTACACTCCTTCTGGCAATTCAAAAAAGTTCCAGTTTCTCTACCTCCTTGCCAATAGTTGGTGTCGTCAGTCTTTTTATTTAAGTCACTGTAGTGATAACTCAATTAGATTTTAATTCCACTTCCGTGATAACTAATCATGTTGAGCACCTTTTCACATGCTTATTGGACATGCCTATATTTTATTTGGTGAAGTGTCTGATTTTAATGCCTTTGATCTGCCTGCCTTTTTTATACAACCTGCTTTATTGCCCTTAAAGAAGCAGTTATCCAAGTTTGCTGCCTAAAAAGTTCTGGTAAAATAGATCAATTCAAGCAGTACATTTAGCCAATATTATTTTTTATACTGACCCAGTTTCACTATTAAAAAGCAAATACTCTTGCTCAAATAAATTGGTATGACGTCCCCAAAGTAAAATGCTGACTCTACTATTTTATTTCCAACCCTGGGGTTTATGAATGTACACTAAATGAACAGTTTCAGCACAAGTACAACAACTGGAGGCTCTGCTCTATTATAAATAAATTATGTTTTTAAAAAACAATCTATTTGCTTTTAAATAAACTCTGGCCTAAAGCAACATTGCAAATCATAAGTATTTCTATTCCTATAAAATGAGGCTGGGAAAAAAATTAATAAATAAATAAAACAAAATGAGGTTGCGGCAACAGCATATATAATATAGAGAGTATGGAGGTTCCTCAAAATATTAAAAATGGAACTGCCTTATGACCCAGCGACTCCACTTCTGGGCATTTATCCAATGAAACCCAAAACACTAATTCAAAATAATATATGCATCCCTATGTTCACTGAAGTGTTATTTACAATAGCCAAGATATGGAAACAACCCCAAGTACCCATCAATAAATGAGTGGGTAAAAAAGTGATGGTACATATGGACAATGGAATATTACTCGGCCATAAAAAGAATGAAATCTTACCATTTACAACAGTATAGATCAGTGATGGTGAACCTTTTGAGCTCGGCGTGTCAGCATTTTGAAAAACCCTAACTTAACTCTGGTGCCGTGTCACATATAGAATTTTTTTGATATTTGCAACCATAGCAAAACAAAGACTTATATTTTTGGTATTTATTTTATATATTCAAATGCCATTTAACAAAGAAAAATCAACCAAAAAAAAATGAGTTCGCGTGTCACCTCTGACACGCATGTCATAGGTTCGCCATCACTGGTATAGATGGACATAGATGGAATTGTGCTCAGTGAAGTAAGTCAGTCAGAGAAAGATAAATACCATATGATTTCACTTACATGTGGAATATAAAGAACAAAATAAATGAACAAGCAAAAGTGAAACAGACTTATAGACACAGAGAACAGACTGATGGTTTCCAGAGTGGAGGGGGGTTGGGGAACTAGGTGAAAAAGGTGAATCGATTGAGAAGTACAGATTGGTAGTTACAAAATAGTCCTGGGGATGTAAAGTACATCATAGACCAGTGATGGCGAACCTATGACACGCGTGTCAGAGGTGACACGCAAACTCATTTTTTTGGTTGATTTTTCTTTGTTAAATGGCATTTAAATATATAAAATAAGTACCAAAAATATAAATCTTTGTTTTACTATGGTTGCAAATATCAAAAAATTTCTATATGTGACACGGCACCAGAGTTAAGTTAGGATTTTTCAAAATGCTGACACGCCGAGCTCAAAAGGTTCGCTATCACTGTCATAGGGAATAGAGTCAATAATATTGTAATAACTATGTATGATGCCAGATGGGTACTGGAAGTATCGGGGTAACACTTTTGTAAAGTATATAATTGTCTAACCACTATGCTGTACACCTGAAACCAATAAAAAATAACATTGAAAGCAAAGTGTAATTTTCAAATGTGGCCCTAACCGGTTTGGCTCAGTGGATAGAGCATCGGCCTGCGGACTGAAGGGTCCCAGGTTCGATTCCAGTCAAGGGCATATACCTTGGTTGCAGGCACATCCCCAGTAGGAGGTGTGCAGGAGGCAGCTGATCGATGTTTCTCTCTCATCGATGTTTCTAACTCTCTATCCCTCTCCCTTCCTCTCTGTAAAAAACCAATAAAATATATAAAAATAAAATGTGGTGGCTTAAAACAACAGAAATTTATTCTCTAATAGTCCTGGAGGCCAGAAGTCCAAAATCAATGTGTTATATGAGTGGGTTCCTTTCTCCTCACTTCTGGTGGCTACAGGCAATCCTTGGCATTGCTGGGCTTAAAGATACATCACTCCAATCTCTACCTGCAACTTCGTATGGCTTTCTCTGGGTCTCTCTGTATACATTTTCTGTCTTTTATAAGAACACCTGTCCTTGGATTTAGAGCCCTCCGTAATCCAGGATGATCTCATCTTGAGATCCTTCCTTTAATTACATCTCAAAGGCCCTTATTCCAAATAAGGTTGCATTCTGAAGGTCCAGGTAGACATATCTTTTGGGGGACTCCATGCAACCCACTACATAAGGCCTAATCTGTCTTTTTGGAGGAAGACCCTCCTTTAGCTCAGACTTTTAACTCGGGCTTATGAAATCCAGGACATTTGAGAAAGGGCTTCTTTTCAATCTACCATAGTCCCTGTCCAAACTTCTATTTTACAGGGCAGTGAAAAGCTAGAAACATTCCAGGGCAAGTGGAATGGGGAAACTGAAACATAAAAATTAAAACAAGGCCAAACAGTGTGGCAATTTGCAGCCAGCTTGTAAATAGCAAGCCATTATCTTCCCAGCCAAGGACGCTTGAGAGCAAATGGTTAAAAGCCTCCCTACCCAAGAATGCAGAAAAGGAGTGGGGGAGGGTAAAGGAAAAAAAGAGCACTTTTACTCCTTAAGAAGAGAAGCCAGCAGTCTCAAGGCTTGGCAAGATAAATTTGCCAGGTGCTTCTCATGAGTTCTGGGAAGGCCACAACAAAGTAAAAAGGGACCTTGAGAATTCATCTGTACCAAAATATTCAGCAGAGAAATTTTTGAAATTTATAGACAGAAGGGTATATAATGCCTCAAATCCCCACCCCACTTGCTCTTCAAATTAGTTGAGAGGCCATCTGCGCTTTATAAGCCAGATGTATAGGTTTGCTTGCCTTGCTTCTCTAATAAAAGTGCATGCTTTAATTGCTTTAATACAATCAGCTTCATCACAATGCAATAACTGGAGTTTTCTCATCTAAATTCATTTACATGAGAAAACAAGAATGCAGGTTGGGGATAGCCCTCTTCCTCCAACAAAGGGGGCTGTCCGGTGTCTGTGAGAGGTGCCTCTAATACCTATTTCCCTATGAAAGCAAGGGGTAAAGTCCACTTATTCCTTGCCAACCTCAGCTTCAGGGATCCTCACAGTGACTCCTAAGGTACATCATGGTCTGTCTTCAAGTATCCCTGTAGCCTCCCTGTCAGAGGAGGAGAAAGTCCCTTCCATCACTGTCCTTTACCCCTTGGTCTTCCCAGCAGGCCTGGCTATATAATTTTGGGACCCAGTGCAAAATGAAAATACAGGGCCCCTTGATTTAAAATGATGAAGAATCCCGAGAGAGGACCAGCAAAGCATTAAACCAAGCACAGCTCTGTGCAACTACAGGGTCACTCGCTCATGAAGCCACCCTGCTTCCCAGTCTCCAAGATGCCAGCTATCCCTCTGCGCTTGGCCAAATCCATCAAAATTCTCCCCTCCATTCCTTGTCCCTCTAGCAATGTGAACAAAAACAGAAGCTCTTACCTCCTTTTGGGGCCTGGAGACTAGAACTCGGAAAGCAGGGCCTGGCCGGCCGTAACGCAGGCGAGGAGAAGGTTGTCTTAGCAGTTAATCTTTTTGATGAGTCACAGCATAAAAACTGGATAAAATACGAACAGCAGACAAATTAACAAAAGGATGATTTAAAAGTAAACATCGCTAGGTGTTCTGGGAATGCTGGAAAACATTAGTGGGGGTCTAGCCGTTGAGAACAAAGAAAGAAACAATATAACAAAACAAAGAACGCGTTCCTACCAAGATATCACATTACTTTCTGTTCTCTGTGCAATTTAAACGACTTTTTTAAAGTTCTTAAATATTTGTCTGCCCTGGCCAGTGTGCCTCAGTTGGTTGGATTGTCCTCCATGCACTGAAGGGCAGCTGGTTCCATTCCTGTCAGGGCACATACCTAGGTTTTGGGTTCCATCCTTGGTCTGGGTGCATATAGGAGGCAGCCATATATTTTCTCTCTCACATTGATGTTTCTTACTCTCCCCCCCTTCTCTCCCCCTTCCTCTTTCTAAAGTCAATTTTAAAAAGTCCTTAAATGAGCTGTGGAATAGAAAAGTATCTGACCAAATTCTTCTGGATTATTTTTTAAAAACCGTCACAGAAGAAAATGTGTTGATATAACTCTTAAAAGTACCCACTCTAAAGAAAATTGACAAAGTTTTAATTTTTCCACCTAAGTAATTATTTCTACATTTAATATGTCATGTCAAGCTGTGTTTTGTTTCTGTTAGGCTACAGAATTGTATATTTCTGCTTTCAGTATAATAGCAGGTCTTTTCCCCACAAAATTTGCTATGAAGTTTTCAGAATTTCAAGCTTGTTGTTTGCAAAGTAAATAAAACAAGATATATATGATTTGAAAACATGTTTGAGTTAGTCTTTTAATATATTCAATCCTACAATTGTGCATAACTCACTTAAATAAAAGTAAACTTTTATCCCATGAAAATCATGAAAGTTTAAACATGTATATGAAAAATGCTTAATTTTACTGATTATCTCATGAGAAAAATGTACAAGTGATATATATATATATATATATATATATATATATATATATATATATATATGAAAAATGCCTGATTTTACTAATGATCTTAAAATGTGCTTTTTTTCTTTTTGTACACTTTTACCAACTTTTTTCCTATTTTCCAGCCCCCCCCCCCCCCCCCCCCGCCCAGCCCCAGAGAGTTTTGTACTGTTTCTATGGGTTTTACTTTTTCGTTTTAGATTCCACATATATGATCCCATGCAGTATTTGTCTCTCTCTCTGTCTGGCTTACTTCACTTAGTATAATGCTCTCAAGATCTAACCATGTTGTCAAATGACAGGATTTCCCTCTTTATTGGGCTGAATAATATTCCATTGTATATATTTACCGCATCTGCTTTACCCATTCATTCACTGGTGGAAATTTAGGTTGCTTCCAAACCTTGCCTATTGTGAATAATGCTGCAATGAATATGGAGGTACAGCTATCTCTTCGATATCCTGTTTCTATTTCCTTCGGATTAAATACCCAGAAGTGGGATTGCTATATCATGTGGTAGTTCTGTGTTTAACTTTTTGAGTCATCTCCATAGTGTTTTTCCATAGTGGCTGCACGAATTTACATTCCCACCAACAGTGCACACACTGTTCTCTCTTGTCTTTTTCACGAAAGCCATTTTTACAGGTGTGAAGTGATATCTCATTGTGGTTTTGATTTGCATTTCCATGATGACTAGTGATGTTGACCACCTTTTCATCTACCTCTTGGACATTTGTATGTCTTTTTAAAATGTACATTATGCCGGAACCGGTTTGGCTCGGTGGATAGAGCATCGGCCTGCGGACTGAAGGGTCCCAGGTTCGATTCCGGTCAAGGGCATGTACCTGGGTTGCGGGCACATCCCCAGTGGGAGATGTGCAGGAGGCAGCTGATCGATGTTTCTCTCTCATAGATGTTTCTGGCTCTCTATCTCTCTCCCTTCCTCTCTGTAAAAAATCAATAAAATATATTTTTAAAAAAAAATTTATCCAAACATTCATCACTTAATAATTGCCAGCTAAGAGATTCTAGATATAAATACAAGAAAGATATAGTCCCTGCCTTTGAGAATCTTAAGAGTCTACAAAAAGGGAAACAGGCATGTTAACAAGTGAATACTAAAGTTACGTAGGTACAAAATTAGAAATCTGTATATTGTTCTACAGATTCCAAAGAAGGAACTGTTCCAAATCTGCCCAATAGGCAGGATGGGCTTTCTTTTATTTTCTTCAATATGTTTTTATTGATTTTTAAATTTTTTTCGATATATTTTTATTTTTTATTTTTTAAAAAATATATTTTATTGATTTTTTACAGAGAGGAAGGGAGAGAGATAGAGAGTTAGAAACATCGATGAGAGAGAAACATCGATCAGCCGCCTCCTGCACATCTCCCTACTGGGGATGTGCCCGCAACCAAGGTACATGCCCTTGACCGGAATCGAACCTGGGACCCCTCAGTCCGCAGGCCGACTCTCTATCCACTGAGCCAAATCGGTTTTGGCATATTTTTATTTTTTTAAGAGAGAGGGAGAGAGAGATAGAAACAGCAATGATGAGAGAGAATCCTGGATCGGCTGCCTCCTGCGCGCCTCGCACTAGGGATCCAGCTCGCAACCCCTCACCCTGGAAAGGGAACGGTGACGACCTAGTTCATAGATCCATGCTCAACCACTGCGCCACGCCAGCTGGGCCAGGATGGGCTTTCTTAGGGACGTACACCCTTTTCTGTCTTGAAAGATGTTCAAAAATTAATGGTAAATTAGTGTGTGGGACTCAGAGTGGGTGACTGTATTCCAATTGAATCAGCAGAAGCAAAGACGTAGGGTAAGATATAGTAAGGTGTGTTCAGATAACTATAAAAAGCTCATTTGCCTGGTATTGAGGTAGAGGAAAGGAATAGAGTCAGATCATTGGAACAGGTAGTCGTATGTCAGAGCTGAGAACTCCAAACTTTATCTCATAGGGACTCATAAGATTCAGACTGGCTATTAAAGTCAATGACTACTGTGATAGATTGTTAGCAAAACGGTCGCCATTTTTCTCTTCTCCGCATCTATGCCTTGAGTAGTCCCCTCCCCCACTGACTCCGGGCTTGGCCGCGTGGCTTGCTTTGGAAAATGGAACCATTACAAATATGAAACTTGAAAAGTGTTTACACTTTGAAAAAATTTTGAGCCTCGCCCCTCACTCCGCTGCCCAGCCGTCTGGTCCCACCAACCCACGACCTGCCCACTCACTACTTACCGGCAAATCTGCCCAGCTCCGCTCTTGCGTGCGCCATGTCGGGTTCCTCCAACATCGTCACCGCTATGAAGAAACTGGTCCAGCCCTGGCCTTTGGGGCTCAACTCAACCTTTAGAGCGTCAGCCCACGCACCAAAAGGTTGAGTGTTCGATTCCGGACACATAGGTCGCAGGCTAGACCCCAGCCCCCAGGCGGGGAATGTGCAGGAGGGAGGCAACCAATGTCTTTCTCTCTCCCTCTCTCTCTCAAAATCAATGGAAAAAATATCCTCTGGTGAGGATTAACAGGAAAAAAAAAGTGGTTCAACAGCTCTGGCTGGAGCTAGGCAGCTCCAGATTTGAAACAATTTTGTCTACAAAATGCTCAAAACGACCCCCTGCCTACTGGAATATCTTCAGAAAGAACCAATCCCGTCAGACCCCAGAAAGTCTGCTCTTTTTTGTAGCAAAATGAATCTTTCAAGGCGTCTAAACCACTTCTCTTGAGCTGGTGCAGAGAGCTCAATTTGAAGCCTGTGCAAAAAGCTTACCCTCTAACATGTGCCATACTATAAAAACTTCTGCTTTTGTCAGTCCTTAACATCTACCTCTCTGAAATTTTCATGAATTTCTATTTCACAAGGATAATTATTTTATATACACTGGCAGCAGCATACAAATAAAATACTCAGTATTAAAAAAAAAAAAAGATGCCAAAACCGGTTTGGCTCAGTGGATAGAGCGTCGGCCTGTGGACTGAAAGGTCCCAGGTTCGATTCCGGTCAAGGGCATGTACCTGGGTTGCGGGCACATCCCCAGTAGGGGGTGTGCAGGAGACAGGTGATCGATGTTTCTCTCTCATCGATGTTTCTAACTCTCTATCCCTCTCCCTTCCTCTCTGTAAAAAATCAATAAAATATATTTAAAAAAAAAAAAAGAAAGAAAGGAAAAGTGTTTGCACTTTGGAGCTCTTCCTGGGAACCATGCAGCCATCACTATGTGATTGAGTCCAGGCTAGCCTGTTGGAAACACATGAGCAGTTACCCAGATTGCCCTAGCCAACACCAGCACCCACTCCAGACATGTGAGTGATGCCATACTAGACCAATAGTTTCTCTTAATACATAGTCATTAAGGGAAATCAGAAGATAAAAAGAAACATGTCACTTATAGTTGTAATACTTAAATATAGCCATTATAACCTTTTTAAAGGATCTCTATTTCCAATCTTTTTCTCTGAACAGATTTCTTTTCTATAAGGTGATAATTCTATATGGACAATTTTTGCATTGTGCTTTTTATTTTATTTTTAAATATATTTTTATTGCTTATAAAAAGGGAGAGGGAGAGGGAGGGGGAGGGGGAGAAGGAGAGGGAGAGGGAGAGGGAGATAACAATGATGAGAGAGAATCATTGATAGGCTGCCTCCTACATGACCCCTACTGGGGATCCCGCAATCCAGGTATGTGCCCTTGACCAGAATCGAACCTGGGACCCTTCAGTCCAAAGGCCAACGTTCTATCCACTGAGCCAAACCAGCTGGGGCTGTGCTTTTTAAATTGTATTTTTAAAGTATGATTTTTTTTCATTTTTTAACTCTTCAAAACTACCATCTTTAATAGCTGGATAATAGTCCATCTAATGAATGAACCATGTTTAACTGTTGTTGGGCAATTAGGTATATACCACAATGAACCTGCATAGGTATAAAGCTCTTTCCTATTTCAGATTCCTTCCTTAGAATATTCACATTAACTAATTGGATCAAAGGATATGACTATCTTTTAGAGCCAATACATATTGACAACTATTGCAAAGGATTTCATACCAATTTACACACCCATCAACATATTCTGAGTATCCATTTCACCAAAGCCTCAAAGGCCCCATGCACTTTTTGTTGTTCATTTTGTTTTGTTTTCCATCTTTGTTAATTTGGATGACAAATGAATTCTGGTTTCCATTTAAAAATTGTTTTAATATATTTTTATTGATTTCAGAGAGGAAGGGAGAGGGAGAGAGAGAGATACAAATATCAACGATGAGAATCATTGATTGGCTGCCTCCTGCACGCCCCCTACTGGGGATCAAGCCTACAACCGGGACATTTGCCCTTGATCAGAATTGAACCCAGGACCCTTCAGTCCACAGGCCAACACTCTATCCACTGAGCCAAACCAGCTAGAGCCTGGTTTCCATTTTAATTATTTCTTCAATAATTAATAAGATTGAAGAATTGGAAAGATATTTCTCAGTGCCTGTCACAGCACTGGGTTAATAGATTTCTCAAAGTAACTTTCTTCTTATAATCCACACAATAGCTGCTTGCTATAAAGGAAACTATCCAGAGGTAGCTATCTGTTTGAATCTGTGTTTGCACAGCAATTTACAGATACTGAGAGCATGTCAGTTGTACATATCTAAAAATGGGCCTACCTATATGAGGATTAGTAGTGGGAGGCCTTAAACTTCCCCCATGCTAAATAGCAGTTAAAGTGGTAAAAACAGTTTTTATTCAAGTCTACTGCAATAGAGGCCAGGCCGGCATGGCTCAGTGGTTGAGCTTTGACCTATGAACCAGGAGGTCACAGTTCGATTCCCAATTCCCAGTCGGGGCATATGCCTGGGTTTGGGGCTTGATCCTGTGTGGGGCGTACAGGAAGCATATTTCTATCTCACTATACCTCTCCCTTCCTCTTTGAAATCAATAAAAATATATTTTTTAAAAGACTACTGCAATAGAGAAAGGAGACCTCATATTGAATGGGGCTCAATTCTGTATACAGCATTGGTAAGTGGGGAATCTATAGCCAAGGAGCAGGCAGGGGGTGGGGGTTGCAGGGGATGGCAGTGGACAGGAAATTACTAAGAGGAAACATCAGGGGTAAGGAAGATTCTGGTTAAACTGACCTAACTGGATTCCTTGCTGAAGACAAGCCAGGGTGATCAGACATCACCTAGGAGATGGTGAAGGATGTGAGAGCTGATTAGATATTGAGAGGGACCCAATGTGGAGGATGGGAGGTTCTGGTTAATCTGACTTAGCAAGGTTCTTGCTAAAACTGCATTTTACAAAGAAGTGCACAGATGGGCTTAGAAGAAGGTTCAGGAGCCTGGTTAAATTTTGATCAAGCAAAGAATCCTTGTCAGCATCGCCAGGGAATTCACACAATATTGCTATAATTTACAGGCAAGTACCCTAAGCCTTGGAGATTTTAAGAGACTTGCTCGAGTCCCATTGATATACAAACATTATAGAATGTAAATAGAATATCAGGGCAGGGTGGATGGTACCCCTTAGTTCACAGAACAAAACTAAAATGAAGTAGCAAAAAGAACAATGCGTCATTATAAGATCTTTCTCATATATCTCAACCACTTCTCACATCCCTACTGCTGCCACCCCAGTCCAAACCACAATCATCTCACCAGCACTGCCAAAGTAGTTGGTTAACTAGATCCCCTGATCCCACCCATGCTCCTCTATAGTTCCACATATCTCCTAAATATTTTAGCAATCTTCATTTCCTTTTATTTTATTTTTAAATATTTTTACTGATTTCAGAGAGGAAGAGAGAGAAATAGAAACATCAGTGATGAGAGAGAATCACTGATCAGCTGCCACACACACACACACACACACACACACACACACACACACACACGGGATCAAGCCCACAACCCAGGCATGTGCCCCAGCCAGGAATCAAATTATAACCTCCTGGCTCATAGGTCAATGCTCAACCACTGAGCCACGGCTGTTGGGCCATATTCCTTTTATACACTTGGCAGACAAGTAAACTTGCATAGATAATCCTGGTCAGCCTCCTCTCACAACCTCTTTATCTCTCCCCCCCCAAAGGAAAAAAGAACTAAAAGTGTGTAAACACAAGTTGATCCATTCTCTACTCGCAGGACTTGGACCTTGCCCATGCTTGGATGAGAAAGGCAACCTGACCATTGTCTCAGCCACCTTAAATAGTCTCCCTCATTCTCCTTGATCAATTCCAAGCCTATCTCTATTTCATTTTTCTTTCCATAAATCTTGAGTATCTGCTATGGGACAGGTGCTGTGCTATTTACTAGGGACAGGACAGTGAACAAAACACAAATGGGCCTAGTATTTTGGAGCGTACAGTCTAGCAAAGGACACTGAAACACCAAGTAAATTAAAAAAAAGTTCACAATGAAATAAGCACTAGGAAGAAAGCAACGTGTTATATTCTGTTAGAAAACAATAGAGAAGGGGCTGACTTAGGTGGTTGGCAAAGGTCTTCCTGGGAAAATGACATTTAAGCTGAGAATCTAATAAAGAGAAGGAGGGGTGGGGTTGGGGTGTGGAGAGGCAGAAAGGGACTAAGTTCAAAAGCCCTGAGGTGGAACAAAAATTGGCAAGTTCAGTAAACTGAAAGAAAATCAGAATGTTCTTGGTGCACAGTGAGCATAAAATTTGCCTGAGAGGTAATCAGGAGTCCAATTACGCATGACCTTAGAGACTATAGTAAGGAGTTTGGATTTTATTCAAAGTACAATGGAAAGGTATTGAAGAGTTAATTAGGAAAGAGAAATAATCAAATATCTCTTGATGGTTTGTTGGAAATGGATTGGAATGGTTAAGGGTGACAGTGGGAAGACCAGGCAGGAGACTGTCGTTCTGATTAGGTGAGGGATAATGGAAGTTGGAACTGGGCTGATGGCCAAGAATATGGAAAGAACTGGAGGGATCTAAAGATGTATTTTGGAGCCCTGACTGGCTTGGCTCAGTGGATAGAGCATCGGCCTGTGGACTGAGGGGTCCCGGGTTCGATTCCAGCTGAGGGCACATGCCTGGGTTGCAGGCTCAGTCCCCAGTGGGGGGCATGCAGGTGCAGAAGGCGGCCGATTCTCTCTCACCGTTGATGTTTCTCTCTCTCTCTCCTTCCCCCTTCCTCTCTGAAATTAATAAAGAAATATATATATTTTTTAAAAAGATGTATTTTGGAGTTAGAATAAAAGGAAACTAGTTTTTTTTAATATTTTTTCTTGATTTCAGAGAGGAAGGGAGAGATAGAAACATCAATGATGAGAGAGAATCATTGATCAGCTGCCTCATGCATGTCCCAACACTGGGGATCAAGCCTGCAACCCGGGCATGTGCCCTGACCAGAAATCGAACCATGATCTCCTGGTTCATAGGTCAATGCTCAACCACTGAGCCACACTGGCCAGGTGGAAACTGCTTTTCAAAAATCCACTGTTGCCGTAACCGGTTTGGCTCAGTGGCTAGAGCGTCGGCCTACGGACTGAAGGGTCCCAGGTTCGATTCCGGTCAAGGGCATGTACCTTGGTTGCAGGCACATCCCCAGTAGGAGGTGCAGGAGGCAGCTGATTGATGTTTCTAACTCTTTATCTCTCTCCCTTCCTCTCTGTAAAAAAAAATCAATAAAATATTTTTTTTAAAAAATCCACTCTCACCAAATAGTAATAAACTCATTTGTTTCATCAATAATAAAAAACATGAAATATCCCTATATCAATACTAGAGGCCTGGTACACAAAGTCATGCACTGGTGGGGTCCCTCAGGGTGGCCTGCAGGCATTGGGCCCCAGCTTCCGCCCCCAGCCTCATAGCCCCACAGCCCCGTCTGGCACCCCGCCTTGGCCTGGTGCTGCCCCCTCACCTGCTCCACCATCTCACCTGCAGAGTAATCAATTGGGCCGGGCCCCCTGCTCGGCTCCCTCAGTGCCTGGGAGCTGGGCAGCAGCCCTGCCCCCACACTGCTGCTGCTGGTCACCATCTGTGGGGCAATCAGTGGGGCGATCAGGCCCCCGCTAACACCCGCCTTGTCCTGGAGCCACCCACTCACCTGCTCCACTATCCCACCATGGTGCCACCTCGTCGGGGACCATCAGGGCCGGCAGCACCTCCACTGACGCCCACTGTTAGCACTGCATCACCAACGCCCGCCATGTTCCATGCCACCCCCTGGTGGTCAGCACACCTCATAGCAAGCGGTCGAACTTCCGGTCAAGGGGACAATTTGCATATTAGGCTTTTATTATATAGGATGGAAAAAAATGTAAAGAGTATTCTAGAAAGAAAGTTGTTATATTGCCATTTGTGTCTTAGATATAAAGAAATTATTCTGAAGGAGTTAGATGAAATGTGGTATTAAAATTCTATATGCCGTTAGCCAGTTTTGCTCAGGGTTGGCCCACAGACCAAAGGGTCACGGGTTCGACTCCCAGTCAAGAGCACATATCTCAGTTAGAGGCTTGATCTCAGGCTCCAGTCGGGACACATGCAGGAGGCAACCAATCCATGTGTCTCTCTCACATCCATGCTTCTCTCTTTCTCTCTCTTTTTTCCCCTCTGCTCCCTCCCCTTCACTCTCTCTTTAAAAAATTCAATGGAAAAAATATCCTCGGGTGAGGATTTAAAAAAAGAAATAAAAATAAAATAGGTTATAAAAAAAACACCTCTATATGAACTGTTGTATAAATGCCATCAGATTTGGGAAAACACATCATTCTAATTCACTTAAAATGAGAGGAAGTTATATTAAGACACTTATAATTGGATGACTGATAATTCACAAAATGTTTACTCATTTAAAATATTTTAAAAGAAATTGCTGCCCTAGCCAGTTTGGCTCAATGGATAGAGCATTGGCCCACCTATTGAAGGGTCCCAGGTTCGATTTCAGTCAAGGTCACGTGCCTTGGTTGCAAGCTCAACCCCTGGCCTTGGTCAGGGCACATGCGGGAGGCAACCAATCAATATGTCTCTCTTACATCAATGTTTCTCTCTCTGTGTCTCTCCTCCTCCCTTCCACTCTCTCCAAAAACCAATGTAAAAATATCCGAGGGTGAGGATTAACAAAAAAAAGAAAAAGAAAAATTGCTGATTGAATTAGATGTAGAGAAGGTAGAATCAAGAATGGCTCCAAGATTTCTGATTGAGCAGTCACTTGGTTGTATTGACTTTTAATGAGATAAGGACAACTGAGCAGGGCATGAGGTAAACGTTATACACAGGGATTAAAAGTTCAGTTCTGGAGCTCGGCAAGTGCGGCTCAGCTAGTGTGGCTCCGTGGTTGAATGTCGACCTATGAACCAGGATGAACCAGGATGAACCAGGAGATGACGGTTCAATTCCCAGTCAGGGCACATGCCTGGGTTGTGGGCTTGATCCTTGGTAGGGGGCATGCAGGAGGCAGCCAATCAATGATTCTCTCTCATCATTGATGTTTCTATCTCTCTCTACCTCTTCCTTCCTCTGTGAAAACAATAAAAATACCTTTTTTAAAAAAAGTCCAGGCCCTAGCTGGTTTTGCTCAGTGGATAGAGCATTGGCCCACCGATTGAAGGGTTCCGGGTTTGACTTTGGTCAAGGGCAGGTACCTTAGTTGCAGGTTCGATCCCTGTCTGGTCAGGACAGGTGTGGGAGGCAACTAATCGATGTGTCTCTCTCACATCAATGTTTTTATCTCTCCCCCTTCCTTCCACTCTCTATAATAATCAATGGGAAAATATCTTCAAGTGAGGATAAATAAATAAATCTATATATATAAAACCCTAATATGCAAATAGACCGAATGGCGGACCAACCAAACAATGGAACCGGTCGCTATGTCATGCACTGACCACCAGGGGCGCACGTGGAACATGGCGGGCGTCGGCAGCAGGCAGCAGAGCACGGAACATGGTGAGCGTTGGCCGCAGCGGGATGGTGGAGTAGGTGAGCGAGGATGCCAGACCAAGGCATTGGTCGCTGTCATCGGGGCAAACCTCTGGTGGTACTGAAAATTCTTTGCTCCTGCATGCTGCAATCCCACCTGGCACTTGCACCTCCTGCCAGCGCAGGCCCCAATCGTGTCCCAAGGCTTCTCCACCTCCCCCTTCTCCTGAGGGGTGATTGGGGCCGGCAGCCACCTCTCACATCTGCTGCTGGCAATGACCCCACTCGCACCCGCTGCCGGCGTTGGCCCTACTCACACCCGCAGCCAGCGCCAGAGCCGCCACTCACACCCACTGCCAGTGCCCGACACCAGTCCTGATCACTTGGCAACATCAGTGGGTGCGAGCAGTGGCTACCAGCCCCTATTGCCCCTGATGGTGCCAGTCCCGCTTGCACCCGCTGCTAGCACCAGCCCCAATCTCTCCGTGCCATCAGCGGATATGAGTCATCACATGGGAGCGGCAGCGACAGGAGTGGGGCTGCTGGCAGACAGGGGACCGGGTTCCATGGTGGGAGGGGCTGGGCAGGGGCACAGAGGATGGGCCGAGACCCGCCCCTGTGCTCACTGCAGCCTTGCTGCCCACAGTTCCTTTCAAGGTGCATGAATTTGTGCACTGGACCCCTAGTAAATAAATAAATAAATAAATAAATAAATAAATAAATAAAGTTCTGGACATGATAAGTTTGAGATGGGCTTAGTCTGCTTTCTTTTGAATTTTAATTTATTTTATTTTTTTAAATATATTTTATTGATTTTTTACAGATAGCAAGGGAGAGAGATAGAGAGTTAGAAACATCGATCAGCAGCCTCCTGCACACCCCCCACTGGGGATGTGCCCGCAACCAAGGTACATGCCCTTGACCGGAATCGAACCTGGGACCTTTCAATCCACAGGCCGACACTCTATCCACTGAGCCAAACCAGTTTCGGCTGATTTATTTTATTTTATTTTTTCGAATACAACTATTCTGTATTAGTTTCAGGTATACAGCATACCAATTAGAAAATCATGTACTTTACAGAGTGATCCCCCAATGTTTCAAATACCCACCCGGCCCCATACATAGTTATTATGATATTATTGACTAAATTTCCTATGATTTAATCTACATCCCTATGACTATGTTTAACTATCCATCTGTATTTAACCTCTTCATCTTTTTCACCCAGTCCCCTAAACTCCCTCCCCTCTGACAAAAGTCTGTTCTCTGTTTCTGAGTCTGTTTCTATTTTATTTGTTTGTTCTTTAGATTCTACATATAACTAAAATTATATGGTATTTGTCTTTCTCTAAGTCCATCTGTGCTATCACAAAAGGTAAGATTTCACACAAGATGGTTCTTGATGAAAATAAATGTGACCTAAAATGACACAACAACAAATTGAGAACTAATAACAGAGAAAAAAAGATGGAAATTTATGTAAGACTTTCAAAAAATAAAAGCACCTAGAACTTTGTGTTTCTTGGAGAATTTATTTCAAACTTGTAAGTAATAACACCATTATGAAGTAGGTACATTACTACTCTCTTATAGATGAGTAAAAGAAAGGAACAGAAACTTTAAAAACTCATCCAAACTTTGCAGAAAATAAGGGGAGGAGTTAGTATCATATAAATTGTAAGAATTTATGGTAAATGTAGGAAACAATTGTCTTATTTTTCTATGACCTTATGTCAGACAGTTTTTGTCTCCAGCTCTAAAATCCATCTTATATGCTGGCTCTTGAAATCTGCAAACCACATCTCTGCCAGTAGGGGGAGCTAGAG
This sequence comes from Myotis lucifugus, assembly GCF_000147115.1. Classification (NCBI taxonomy): domain Eukaryota; kingdom Metazoa; phylum Chordata; class Mammalia; order Chiroptera; family Vespertilionidae; genus Myotis; species Myotis lucifugus. The sequence continues at coordinate 3,372,918 of NW_005871097.1, forward strand.
CGAGAGACTGAAAGGCTGAAAAGGGAAGAAGAGACTTGCTTGCTGCACTCTGTTGGATCCCTACACCTTGACAGCAGCAGTTCCTTCCCACAGCAGCATCTGAGTCCCTATGGCAGCTTTTCCAACATTTGCTGAGCCCACTTCATTCTCACTGCACCTCAACCCCAGAGATAGCAGTCCCAGGAGGCTGCATCGCTCCCCTGAGGTCTGGATCCCAGTCCCCTCATCTAAGTTTCTAAGATTTAATAATTCCAACCTCTTGCTTTTGTTCACTCAGCCATGATGTCTTAGAGCCCTTTTTATCCTTTCCTAGTTAATGATTCTCTAAATGAAATTATTTTTACATTATAATCTATTATTTACTTTATAACTCAGTTATAAGATGTCCCTTTAACAGTGATTTCCCCAGGTTATCTTAAAGCTAAAGGGATTATTGCAAATTCTCAAGAAAATTTATTGTGTAAAGACTTTCTTTTGCCCAAATTATATAATACAACTCAATTTGGATTCCATATGTAAAGAGAGCCTTCTTCCAGGTGATCTTTATTTTCCCCCAGAACTTATTTTGCATAACTGAAACTTCCTACTCTTTGACCAACACCTCCCCGTGTCCCCCTCCTCTTACCCCTGGCAACCATCGTTCTATTCTCTGCTTCTATTTGTTTGACTATTTTAGATTCCACATATGAGATCATGCAGTATTTGTCTTTTGCCTAAATATCTGATGTGGTTTCTGTCTCCTAACTAACCCTGGTTGATACAGGCCTGAAAAATGAAAATTACCAGCCAATGCCAGTTATGACTACACATGCTAAATCCGAAATAAAATTTTAGTAAAGTCAGAAGCAAAACAGTTAAGGCACAGTCTGAGGCCATGAAATGGATCATCCCAGTAGGGCATGAATCATTAACTAAACTATTCATTTAACACGTTAAGCATCCAGTCAGTCACCGGTGACTGACACTATACTTTCCATCCAGAAGACAAAACAGGCTGGGCTCTTAATGTGTTAATATATTCTTATGGAGCACTGCCTATATTCAAGACACAATCAGGAACAGGCCACAGGAATGGGAGAAAATACTAGTAAATAATGTATCAGATAAAGAATTCTGTATCTAGAATCCTATGTAATAAAAGGCTAATATGCAAACAGACTTAATGGTGGAACAACCAACCAGTCACTATGACATGCGATGACCACAAGGAGGCGCGCGTGGAACATGGTAGGTATGGGCTATGGCAGGATGGTGGAGAAGGTGAGCGGGGGTGCCAGACCAAGGCAGGGTGCCAATTGCTGTCATTGGGGTGAGCCTCTGGTGGTTACTGAAAATTCCGCCATGGCCCCACCTGGCATTCGCACCCACTACTGGTGCCAGCCCCGCTTGCACCTGCTGCCAGCACCAGAGTCACTGCTCATACCTGCTGCCAGAACCCAGCACCGGCCCCTATCGCTCGGCACCATCAGTGGGTGCGAGCGGTGACTGCTGGCCCCAATCACCCCTCAGGGCTTCTCCACCTCCCCCTGCTCCTGGGGGATGATCAGGGCAGTAGCTGCTGCTCACACCTGCTGCTGTTGCCAGCCCCAATTGCTCTGCACCATCAGCGGATGCAAGTGGGGCCGGCACCGTTAGCACATGGGAGCGGTGGGAGGGGCCGGGTGGAGGTGTGGAGAATGGGGTGAGACCTGCCCCTGTGTCCACCGCAGCCTCACAGCCCACAGTTCCTTTCAAGGTGCACGAATTCATGCACTGGGGCCCTAGTATATATATAATTCTTACAGCTCAATAAGTCAAATAACCCAATTTTAAAATGGGCAGAAGATCTGAACAGACATTTCACCAAAGGAGATAAATGAATGGTCAATAAGTACATGAAAAGATGCTCAACATAATTAACACTCCGGTGTGGGGTGAATTTCCCGCCAAAATATAAGATGGCTCTGTCTTTTGGTTTTGTTCCATCCACCAAAAGGGTGGATTACAAACAAATATTTGGTAATACGCAGTTACAATCGGCCCGAGTTTACACGTTTCCCGCACTCCACCGCAAATCTATATGAACCGAGTTAAAGACGGCTCCCGCGGAGTACGCGCAATTCACGCGAGCCGACTTAACTCGTTTCCCCCACTCCAAGTGTTAAGGAAATGCAAATTAAAACCACAAGGACATACCACTTCACATCCATAAGAATGACTATAATAAAAAAGACAGCCCTAGCCAGTTTGCCTCAGTGGATAGAGCACCAGCCTGTAGACTGAAGGATCCCGGGTTCGATTCCAGTTGGGGGCACATGCCAGGGTTGCAGTACCGATCCCCAGTGTGGGGTGTGCAGGAGACAGCCAATCAATGATTCTCTTTCATTATTGATGTTTCTCTCTCTCTCCCTCTCCCTTCCTCTCTGAAATCAATAAAAATATTGTTTTAAAAAAGACAGACAATAACATGTTGGCCAGAATGTGGAGAAATTGGAACCCCCATAGATTGCTGGTGGAAATGTAAAATGGTACAGCTTTGGAAAACAGTTTGGCAGTTTATTTAAAGGTTAAACATAAATTTGCCATGTGACCCAGAAATTCTACTCTTATGTGTGTACCCAAGAGAAATTAAAAACTTGTCTATACTAGGACTTGTATTCAAAAGTTCATAGCGGCTTTACTCATAATAGCCAAAAATTGGAAATAACCTAAATATCCACCAACCAATGAATGGATAGACAATATGCAGTATTCTGAGGTACAGTTCATTGAGGAAAGCTGGATAATTTTTTTTCATTAATTTACCAGCTTTAAAAATGGTCATTTGATTTTCTAATATTCACCAAAGGTGACCAATGAATTTTTAGTGTTATTTTTTCAAGTAATCATGATGAATACATTGATTAATGAGCATTTGATGTGTTTAGTTTCTATTTTTAATAGCTTTCAAATTAATACCTGTGCATGTAAAATACAGACAAAAATTTAAAAAGTCATCTATATTCATATGCACCAGAGGCAACCACTGTTAACATTTTGTTTTGTTTCCTTCAGGTCTTTTTTCTACACACATAGTTTTATTGGGTGAGAGTGTACAAGATTCTAAATATTTTAGCATTTCTTTAACACAAATGTAAACAATACCATTTGCTAGTAAGCACTAGAGAAAGGGTGAAAGGCCAGTCTTTGGCCTTCCAAGCGCATACACAGGACAGTGGTCCTATTATCTCAAACTGACAATGATACACAGTCATTTTCCCATGAATCCTGTGCTCCAGGAATCTGTAATCTAGCAGGGAAGAAAATATGAATATAAATAACTATAATTCAAAATAAAAATATTAAGTAACCTGAAAGGAAAATTCTATGGGCATTGAGAGGAAGGAGAGATGATTTTACTGATGATGTCCCCATCCCAGGACACTGCCTTCCCTGGCTGAGTCCCCTCTGCTCTATAGCATCTCTTAAGATCCTATATAATAAAACCCTAATATGCAAATCAACCAAACGGTGGAACGACTGGTCGCTATGACGCGCACTGACCACCAGGGGGAAGACGCTCAACACAGGAGCTTCCCCCTGGTGGTCAGTGCGCTCCCACAGGGGGAGCGCAACTCAGCCAGAAGCCGGGCTTATGGTGACAGGAGCCTCTCCTACCTCCGAGGCAGCGCTAAGGACCCCTCAGGGGATGTCCACCTGCTGGCTTAGGCCCTCTCCCCCGAGGGGTCCTGGACTGCAGAGGGCACAGGCCAGGCTAAGGGACCCCCCTCCCCAGTGCATGAATGTTGTGCACCGGGCCTTTAGTGTTACTATAATAGCTGATTGCTAGATCCCTCATGAGAATTAACATTCTCCATAGGGCCTGGTCAGTTCTGTTCATTGGTTTATCTTCATATCAGAGCAGAATAGGTGCTTACTACATAATTGTTGAATGAATGAGTGAATCAGTCAGTAAATGGCAGACCAAGATGGATTTCGTGGAGTGAAAGGGCAATGCTTACTGATGAGACTTCCTGGCTGAGACTCTTGTGGTAAATTGGAAAAAATAACTCCACTTTCTTACCCTTCTACTCTAGCCCAATTCCAGAGAACATCATGCAACCATACAGGATTTTACATGGAGCTCTGATTGTGACTCCATTTCATTGTACAGCTGCTTATCTGCCAGTTCATGATTTTGATTTACCCAGCCTAGTTACATAATACATATCACCATTAGGTGAAACAGAAGTTGTCCACAAGGGTTGCCATTGTTTGAGAAGTGAGTGAGAGTTCCTTTCGCACATATGCCAGTGTGTCTTCATGGACACAGAAGTGCCTGTGCTGAGGGCCCTTCCTGGCGTCTCCCTATGTACCTCTTCATTTGGCTATTGATTTGTATCTTTTATAATAAACTGGCAAGTAAAGTGCCTTCCTGTAAAAAAAATTTGGGGTGAGATCAGCATTTTAAAAATTCCCCAGAATTTTTATTCCAATGTGCAACCAAGGTTGGGAATTGACTTTTATTTATTTATATCCAAAACCCTATGCTAAATTCTATGCAGTACTGTATATGGAGTATATACAGTGCCTGTATATGGAGGCACTCGCTTTTTTAAATTTTTAAATTTTTACTTTTATTTTTTACTTTTTTCAATTACAGTTTACTTTCAACATTATTTTGTATTGGCTTCAGGTGTACAGAATAGTGGTTAGACAATTATATACTTTACAAAGTGTTCCCCCTAATATTTTCAGTACCCACCTGGCACAGCACTTCGCTTTTTAATAGGATGCTATTCTTACATCAAGTAATTTTCTTGTGCATTTCTGTCTGTTCAAGCAATTAAAGATAAACAGGTTGGTCATTTTCACTTATAACTATTTGTACCTTATTTATTGCCCACTCTAACAGAACTAGTGGAGTTAAGATGCAAATGGAAACTGCAAGTTCAAAGCTATCAGAAATTAATGATTTACCCTCCCTGTTGTTGCAGAAAGATGACTATTTGATAACACTTGTGCTTATTTTGAAAGCAAAAGAGATGCCTGCTATAAATAATGCTCCAGTCTCCACTCCCTTAATCTACAAGTTTAAAATTGTAGCTACCTTTTAAAAATAATGTAAATACAAAATAATGTTTTATTGTGAAATAATTTCAAATTTATAGAAAAGTTGTAAAAATATTACAAATAATCCCACATATCCCCCTCACCCAAATTCAATTGTTAACATTTTACCACATTTGCTTTATCATCCTCTCAATAGGTAGATAGATAGATGTAGATAAATGCAGGTAAATATAGATAGTTTTGATCCTTATGAGAGTAAGTTTATCATACATCTCTACCCCCTAAAAACTTCAGAGTGTATTTCACAAGAATAAAAACACTCTTACATAACCACAGTTCAATCACAAGAATCAGGAAATTTAATGTTGATATAATACTATTATTCAATCTATAGCTCATAGTCAAATTTTCCCACTGTCCCAATAGTGTCCTGTCTAGCACTTTTTCCAGTCCAGGACCCAAACCAAGAGTACTACACAAGGCATTTAGTTGCTATGTCTCTCCAGTCTCCTTTCATCTGAAACAGTTCCTCAGCCTTCTTTGCCTTTCTTGACATCGACAGCTGTGAAGAGTACAGGCCAGTTATGTTATGGGAGGTCCCTCAATCTAGGTTTGTCTGGTGTTTTCTTTTTTTAAGTATGTTTTTATTGATTTTTAGAGGTAGAGGAAGGGAGAGGGCTAGAAAGATAGAACCATGGATGAGAGAAACATCGATCAGCTACCTCCCACATGCCCCCCACTGTGTCGAGCCCACAACCAGGGCATGTGCCCTGATGGGTAATTGAACCAATGAGTTCTTGGTTCATGGGTCCATGCTCAACCACTACGCAACATTGGCCAGGCTGGTTTTGTCTGATGTTTTCTAATGGTTAAATTGAGTTTGGCATTTTGGGATGGGAATACCACATGAGATCTTGTGTGCTTCTCGCGGTAGCACATTAGGAGGATCATGAAGTCAGCTTCTCCCATTCCTGGTGAGGTTAACTTTGAAAAGTGGTTAAGGTGGGGTCTGCTGTCTACCAGGTTTCTCCACTGTAAAGTGACTAATTACCCCTTTGTAATATCCTTGGGGGCTTGCAGGACCAGGACTAAAATGTGGTGAGCAAGGTGGGGCAGGCAAGTATTAGTCCAGCCCCTGATAAGGAGATACTAGTCTTCCTTTTTGAAAACACCTTGTCACATAAGCAATTCATCTGCCATCTTTTTTTAATATATATTTTTCTTGATAACAGAGAGGAAGGGAGAGAGAGATAGAAACATCAATGATGAGAGAGAATCATTGATTGGCTGCCTCCTGCAAGCCTCACACAGGGATTGAGCCCTCAACCTGGGGTTGTGCCCTGACCGACTAGGAATCGAACCATGATCATAGGTCGAAGCTCAACCACTGAACCACACTGGCCAGGCCATCTGCCATCTTTATCAGGTTCAGGAGGCAATCTTGTAAACTTAAAATTATATTATCAAATTTGAAAAACAAAATTGAAATCAAAGTTGATCTAAATGAGAAGAGGAAGCAAGAAGCACAATCCGGGTGGATGAGGATTAAAAAAACAAAGCAAATGGGAAAGGGTGTGTTGGGCAAACTGTCACTGGTGCTGGGAGCAGAAGGTTCAGGTCAGAATTACTGTGCAGGCCTCCTAATTGGACCCCCTAAGGCCATTTCTGTCCTCCATCATGTCACTCCTCTTGTTCTCCAAGTCCAGGAACCACCCTCACCCACATGTCTGCCTTCTTCTCCCACCACTCGCCATAGATCACTGAGCTGCTCTGCTAGAACAAAGCAAGCTCAATTCACTTGGCTGGAGGGCTTTGGGCCAATTCCCTGGTCTGGGACATTATGTCCCAGATAGCCCTGTGGCTCCTTCCCTCCCCTCCTTCAGATTTGTGCTCAGTGTCCTTGGTAAGGTCTTCTCTGACCACCCAAAAAATTCCTCCCAGCACACTCCCACTCCCTAGCTTCCTTTCTCTGCTTTTCTTTCCTCCAGAGCACTTATCACCATTAAAAAAGTGTTTCTTTGTTTCATCTACTCCACCTCACCACCAGGAAAAGGATTTTTGTCAGTTTTGCTCACTTCTGGACCCCCAGTGCCTAGAATATGCGTGGTACATAGTGCTCAGTAAATGTGTGTGTGTGTGTGTGTGTGTGTGTGTGTGTGTGCGCGCGTAAGGTTTAGAGGTGGGTTGGAACTCGATGTTACTGACTCTATGACTCTACCAGGATGGATTTATCATGAAGTTAATGAAGCTTAAGGAAAGGTCCTAGAAACGTGTTTGCATAGCCACATGTTTAAATTTGCAAAAGTAAAATGCTTCGCCAAAACTGGTTTGGCTCAGTGGATGGAGCGTTGGCCTGCGGACTCAAGGGTCCCAGGTTCGATTCCGGTCAAGGGCATGTACCTGGGTTGCAGGCACATTCCCAGTAGGGGGTGTGCAGGAGGCAGCTGATCGATGTTTCTGACTCTCTATCTCTCTCCCTTCCTATCTGTAAAAAATCAATAAAATATATTTTTTAAAAAAAAGTAAAATGCTTAAGCTGCAATCAGTGAAAAACACCATCTCTTTCCATTCCAGTGTTCCCCTCCCTCACACTTCCTGTAGTAGCTTAGTTCTGCATCAACTTAGCTAAACTGGACTATGTTTCTATGTTGTTGTTTTTTTCCCCTGTATTGTTCCAGGTTAGCACTGGCCACTAAAGACATGTTGTGGGAGGCAGATGCGAACCAGCAGTCCTATTTTTGAAGTTCTGAAGGTTAGTCCAGGGTGCCAGGCACCATGGCAACTCGCACGCAGTAGTGACACTGATCCGATCCCCCACTTGGATGGCACTGGGCTGCCACCGGATCTCCCACGTTCAGCTCTCCTCCCCAACTGCTGACTGTAACAACTTCCGCTCAACAACAGACACAGTGGCAGCAGCCCACAGACTCGTCCACCAGCTCCCACAGCTGCCAAAGATCTAACCCTGACTGACATACTTCCCCTGTGCTCAGTGGCACTGGAGTGGCCACAGGCATTTGGGGGGCCCAGCTAAGGGGAAGTTGAGTTGGAGATTCATTTCGCTGGGTTTCAGATATCCTTACATGGTTTGCAATCACTTCCACAAATGGTTAGGTCACTGCCAGCCATCCCAAGTAGGAAGGGCTTCCAAGAATGTGCCTATGGCCCACTGCCAGCAGGCATATGGCAATATGATCATGTCTTGGGGCACCTGGCACCACAAATGTGTGGGTAGTGGACAAGAAACAAGGTTTAAAATGTACAGAGCCGAAGCAAGTCTATGGAAAGATCTTTCAAATGTATTATGTGATTTTTTTTCAAGTTTTGTGATGTTTCTGGTATTTGTCAGCTTTTTAACATTTGTAATTTGTTATGCTTTCTTTTCTCATTCCAAATAATTATTCCTTTTGGTACCCAATGTTGTATTATTAAGTGAGTATGACTGTTCTTAAAGAGGACCTCCAAACTGCATAAGGATTGGAACCCATGAGATTTGGATCATCCCCTGCCCTTAAATATCAAGCCAGAGAAGTTGGCTTTTATCCTGGAGGCAATCAGAAACCATCCCAGGACTGTGGCAGACCTGTATACTGGAGCAGGGTTACATTGGCTTGAGAGAGCTGTCAAATTTTCAGGAATTTTACAAAGTGGCTGACGTCATATTGGTAGCTTAAAATCAGCCACTGTGGGAGTATTTATACCACAGAAATTGACAACCGCTACAAATCAGGCCTTCCTCCACCCCCATTCCCAGAGAGCCAGTTGTAAAGTATAAACCAATACACCACTGGTACCAAGCGATTTCCTTGGTCATAAATCTTCATGAGAAAATATGCCCATAATTAATTCACTCTCAAGTGTAGCTGATAGAGACAGGGGTTAGGGAGGGGAGAAACGATAGAGGGTATCATGGAGGAAATGATGCTTAAGAGCTCTGAGTACCTGAAGAAGATAAAAATTTTTTAAAAGGATGGGAAACTCTCAAGACAAACAAAACTTCATCCACCCTCCAACTTTGCCTAAGATTAATCTGGCTGATTTCAGTACGATGTAGCAGACTTCTGAGTTTGTGTGTTGCATGCCATGACTTGGCCACTTAAGAAAGAACCGATTATGACATATGCAATTTAATATTCTTTTTTTAAAATATATTTTATTGATTTTTCACAGAGAGGAAGGGAGAGAGATAGAGAGCCAGAAACATCGATGAGAGAGAAACATCGATCAGCTGCCTCTTGCACATCTCCCACTGGGGATATGCCCGCAACCAAGGTACATGCCCTTGACCGGAATCGAACCTGGGACCTTTCAGTCCGCAGGCCGACACTCTATCCACTGAGCCAAACCGGTTTCGGCTGCAATTTAATATTCTAAACTGGATCTAGAATCACAATAAAAGGTCATTGTCTTTGCCTCTGGGGGATTTCAAAGTGTATATTAATATAAATATTTTCACTAATATTCTAAAATTACACAGACCACCAGCACGTTACCCCTCGAGTTCCATGTGAAAGAAACATAGCGCTGAGCGATTGAGGCCGCAAGCGAGATGCCAGTGGCCGTGGGTCCCTATGGACAGTCTCAGCCAAGCTGCTTCGACAGCGTGAAGATGGGCTTTGTGATGGGTTGCGCCGTGGGCATGATGGCTGGGGTGCTCTTTGGCACATTTTCCTGCTTCAGGATTGGAATGTGGGTTCAGGAGCTGATTGGTGGCATTGGGAAAGCCATGATGCAAAGTGGCAGCACCTTTAGCATATTCATGGCTATAAAGATGGGCATCCGATGCTAATCAGGGCAATTGTTGCCCACATTTACCCCATCCCATCAGTCCCAATCCATGTTCTATAATAAAAAGACTTTGAGTAAAAATAATCTATAATAATAAAAGCATAATATGCTAATTAGACCAGACAGCTGAACGACCTTCCAGGGGTCATTCTGGACGTTCTTCCAGATGAAGCCCCTGCAGCGGGGCCAAGGCAGAGGCAGTTAGGGGCAATCAGGCAGGCAGGAAAGCAGTTAGGGGCGATCAGGCAGGCAGGCAGAGTGGTTAGGGGCAATCAGGCAGGCAGGTAGAGTGGTTAGGGGCAATCAAGCAGGCAGGTGAGGAGTTAAGGGTGATCAGGCAGGCAAGCAGAGGGGTTAGGGCGATCAGGCAGGCAGGTGAGGAGTTAGGGATGATCAGGCAAGCAGGCGAGCAGTCAGGAGCCAGCAGTCCCAGATTGTGAGAGGGTGCAGGCCAGGCTGAGGGACCCCTCCCACCCACCCACCCCACACCATGAACGAATTTCATGCACTGGGCCTTTAGTAATAATAATAAATTTTAAAAAATAAAAGTACACAGACCATATTTCATTTAGTCTAAGAAAAAATGCTGCCAAAGGACTTGAATGTAAGACAGGAAACCATAAAAACCCTACAAGACTCCATAGGCAGCAAAATTGCAGACATATGTCATAGCAATATCTTTACAGGCACAGATCCTAGGGCAAGAGAGACTAAGGAGAAAATAAACAAATAGGACTACATAAAATAAAAAGCTTCTGCACAGAAAAAGAAACCATCAACAAAACAAGAAAGCCCGCTGCATAGGAGAACGTATTTGCCAATGTTATCTCCCATAAGGGTTTAATCTCCAATGTTTACAGGGAACTCATACAACTTAACAAAAGGAAGATAAACAACCCAATCAAAAAATGGGCAAAGGACCTAAATAGACACTTTTCGAAAGAGGACATTCAGAAAGCCAAGAGACACGTGAAAACATGCTCAAAGTCACTAATCACCTGAGAAATGCAAATCAAAACAACAATGAGGTACCACCTCACACCTGTCAGAATGGCTATCATCAACAAACGACAAGTGCTGGAGAGGATGCGGAGAAAAAGGAACCCTCCTTCACTGCTGGTGGGAATGCAGACTGGTGCAGCCATTGTGGAAAACAGTATGGCGTTTCCTCAAAAATTTAAAAGTGGAACTGCCATTTGACCCATTAATACCACTTCTAGGGATATATCCCAAGAAAACAGAAACACCAATCAGAAAGGATATATGCATCCCTATGTTCATAGCAGCACAATTTACAGTAGCCAAGATTTGGAAACAGCCTAAATGCCCATCAACAGATGAGTGGATTAAAAAACTATGGTACATCTACACAATGGAATACTACACTGCTATAAAAAAGAAGGAATTCTTACCATTTGCAACAGCATGAATGGAACTGGAGAGCATTATGCTAAGTGAAATAAGCCAGGCAGTGAAAGAAAAATACCACATGATCTCACTCATTTATGGATAATAAAGAACATTATAACCTAATGAACAAAAAGATAGATACAGAGGCAGAGAAGCATCTAACAGACTGTCAAGTTACAGCAGGAAGGCTGGGGAGTGTTCGGGGGAGGGGAGGTAAGAGATCAATCTAAGGACTTATATGCATGCATATAAGCATAACCAATGGATACAAGACACTGGGGGGGGGGGGTAAGGGAGGCTGAGGGAAGGTCAATGGGGAAAAAAGGAGACACATATACTACTATTTGTAATACTTTAAACAAGAAAATAAAATTAAAAAGAAAAAGAAAAATGCTGCCAACTTTACTCCGAAGTGTCACTGACTGTCAAGAAGAAACCTGATGTTAAAATGTGAAAAATAGCCCTACCCTGTTTGGCTCAATGGATAGAGTGTCAGCCTGCGGACCCAAAGGGTCCTGGGTTCGATTCCCACCAAGGGCACATACCTCAGTACAGACTCCTCCTTGGTGAGGCCCTGGTAGGGCATATGCAGGAGGCAACCAATCAGTGTGTTTCTCTCACATCAATATTTGTCTCTGTCTTTCCCTCTCTCCTCCACTCTCTCTCTCTGAAAATCAATGGAAAAATATCCTCAGGTAAGGATTTTTTTTAAATTTTAAATGTGAAAAATGTGAGTCTTAGAATCAGTAAAATATGAAATAGCCCTTGGAGATCTCCTAGGCCCGTGGTCGGCAAACCACGGCTCATGAGCCACATGCAGCTCTTTGGTCCCTTGAGTGTGGCTCTTCCACAAAATACCACGTGCGGGCATGCACGTATAGTGCGATTGAAACTTCGTGGCCCATGCGCAAAAGTCGGTATTTTGTGGAAGAGCCACACTCAAGGGGCCAAAGAGCCGCATGAGGCTCACGAGCTGCAGTTTGCCGAGCTGCAGTTTGCCAACCACTGGTAACCTAGGCTAAAAGCATGCTTTGAGAAATGAGGAAATTCTAGCTCTGGAAAGGCAAACCATCTACTTAAGGTCATAGGCCTAGTTAGTGACAGAATTGGAACCCAGTAGGAATCCCCCTACCTAGATCAGAGTTCATGGTGATAGAGAATGTCATGCACCAGAGATAGTGCTCAGAGTTAACCTGGAGGTTCCTTTCAACTCTGAGAACATGACGTGCACAAATGTACGAATCATCCTCAGATAAATCAGAAAATGCTACATTGGACAGAATTATAACATTTACTTTAAAAGGTCCCCATATCAAGTATCGGTTCCTATTACAGATTTCCAGTGTCTATAATAGTGCCTAGATGGTATATTTATTGGCACATTGTAGGTTCTCAAAAATATTAGATGGGCATATCTGGCTCAACGACTATCTCGATGACTTTGGGCCAGTTACTTCATCACTCTGGAGTCTGCTTCTTCAGTCACAAAGTGGACAGACTAATATCCATCTCTCAGATGCCAGTAAGGGTCAAGTGAGATGGATCTATAAGTATGCCTGGCACAGTAGCTGGTCAATAATAGGAACATCAATGTTAGTTTCCTTTACCTCTTAAGTTATTGTTAGATTCAAAGTTGTTTAAATGCCAATATCACGAAGCCATTCAGAAAAACCCATATTCCTATATTCTAGTACTCTAGACTTACACAGTCCAATACGGCAGCCACCAGCCCCATGTGGCTATTGAAATGTATCATTAAATTAAAATTTCAAATTAATTTCCTTGACCGCATTAGCCACATTTCAAGGGTTCAACATCCATATGTGGCTATCCAATTGGATAGCATAGACACAGAACACTTCCACCATCGCAGAAACTTCTATCAGACAGTGCAGCTCTTCACTAACAAGAGTACAATAGTGCTCATGGTTTTTCTTCTCAAACCCAAGTAAAGATCATCCCAAACCTTTTATACAAAACCTCACTTGATAAATGTATTTGTGCGCCCTCCTGTGGCTAGAGATGAAAACTAGTCCTGTGTCTGCAGTGAAGCAGCACATTTTATAGCCAGGATAGTTCAGAAATCTTTAGTAATCTGACGGCTAGAAAAAGTAACATAAAACACACGTATATGCATTTTGAATTATCTAGAGTCTACTAAGGAAAATCTCTTTGAGAAGGTCTGATAGCGTAATCACAGTATTCCTAAATCTCAGTATTTTTTTAACTACCCACATTTGCAGACACTCCCTGTTTAAACAAAGGACAATACTGTATAACTGTTTCAGTGAGGAGAGACAAGCAGGATTATTCGATGAATGATCCCAGGCGCTCTCAGTGACAGCTGGCAATAAACTAGCTGGAACGTGTGGCTCCCCAGTGCGGATGGGAGGAGTGTGCGTGCCTACCAAACTCAGACTCAACTTCCCACTGAAGGGGCGCCGGTTTGTGGGTGCCAGGCATGTGGTCTTTCCCAGCTGGCACCCAAGCTCAGCCTACTTGGTTTCAGATCCCAAAAGTGTATTCCCCATCTCTTCACTCAGCATGCCAGGCAGTTCTCACGCTTGCACAATAAAACCCGAGACCAGTGGCGACAGGTGGGGCCTCCCCTGGAGCAGTTGACGCCAGAGTTCAGCAGCCTTGCCCAAGCACCCTCGCCACTGGATTCACAGAGCATGGGGAGCCAGCGCAGCCACTGACTCTTCTGCACAGGGTTTTAGCCTCACCAGTGATACTCCTGGTGTGGAAAAGAAAAAAATTAAACTCTTTAGAAAGACTTACTTTTACTGAAGACAACATTAATATTGCAGTTCTACCCCCTCGCCTCCTCCCCCCAAAAGTGACAGAGCTTCTAGGTTGGTAAACACGTGGAGATGCTGGGAGGGTTTCCCTCTGGGAGAGGGCATGGAAGCTCCAGGCCCCTTTCCCCACACCTTGCCCTACATGTCTCTTCCATCTGACTGTTCCTGAGTTTTATCTTTTTCTAATAAAATAGCAATCTATAACAGATCATTCCTATACTCAGCTAGCAGTTTCAAATTATACAAAAGCATGGAAAACTCTCTAATTCATTTTATGAGGACAATGCAACCCTGAAATCCAATCTTAAAGACTATAGCGGAAGAAAAGAGAGAACAGAAAAACCAAGGTGCTAGATGAAAAACTATAAATAAAATAATAGTTAATAGCAAGCAGAACTCAATACATGAATAGAATCATTCACCATGACCAAGTAGGATTTAGCTCAGGAATGCGAAGACTTTTGTTTTTCAGATCATTTTATTTAAAAAGAAATAAAATCTTTTAGATTTAAAAAATCAGAAAACACAGGGAAGTATTTTAAAACGGATCATCCAGTGCACCTAGAGAGTATTATGTTAAGTGGAATAAATCAGTCAGAGAAAGACAAATGCCATATGATTTCACTTATATGTGGACTCTAAAGAACAATATAAATGAACAAACAAAAGAGAAGCAGGCTCATAGACACAGAGAACAGACTGATGGTTGCCAGAAGGGAGGGGGCTGGGGGTCTGGGTTAAAAAGGTGAAGGGATTGAGAAGTACAGATTGGCAGTTACAAAATAGTCATGGGAATGTAAAGTACAGCATAGGAAATATAGTCAATAATGTAATAACTATGTACAGTGCCAGGTGGGTACTGGAAATATCAGGGGGAACACTTTGTAAAGTATATGATTGTCTGACCACTATGTTGTATACCTGAAACTATATAAAATAATATTGAATGTTGACTGTAATTGAAAAATGTTTAATTTGAAAAAGGAAGAAGCCGAAACCGGTTTGGCTCAGTGGATAGAGCGTCGGCCTGCGGACTGAAGAGTCCTGGGTTTGATTCCGGTCAAGGGCATGTACCTTGGTTGTGGGCACATACCCAGTGGGAGATGTGCAGGAGGCAGCTGACCGATGTTTCTTTCTCATCGATGTTTCTAACTCTCTATCTCTCTTCCTTCCTCTCTGTAAAAAATCAATAAAATATATTTTAAAAAAATAAAATAAAAAAGGAAGAAAAGATCATCCAGAATCCTATCACCCAAAGAGAATCACTAATACAGCTAAATATAAGGTCGCACTGCACATTATAGTATTCCCTTTCTCACCACACACACACAATCATTTACTTAACTTTAAAAAATATGCACTAAGCAATGCATGGGGCCAAAAAGCAGCTGCCTCCTGGGGTCTGGCCAAGAGGTCAAGAGCAGCTTCAGCGTCCCTCCACCACAGGAAGCAAGCTCAGTTGCAAGAGTTGGGTCGAACCACCGTGCAGAGCACTTCAGCTCAGGTCAGCCATCTCTTGGATTCAGCACCCAAATGCAACTATGCTTGATGCATCGTCTCTGGGAGTAAGTGCCAAGTCACATCCCCCTACTGCAGCTGCAACTCATCAATCAGGGGTTTCACAAAGAATGTTTTTGAAAACCAGGTACAAGCTGTCCAGCAAACAGTCCACACTTATCTCAGCTTGCTACATTCTAGGGAGCAAATACGCTTCGTGTTGCTTTTTCTTTGCTTTTTAAACATAGCTTTGAGACACAATTCACAGGCTGCACAATTTATCCATTTAAAATATCCAATTGACTGGGTTTTAGTATATTCACAGGCTTGTGCAACTATCACCACAATCTAATTTTACAACATTTCATTCTCCCTAAAAGAAACCTGGTCCCATTAGCAGTCACTCCCCATTTCCTCCCAAACCTCCCAATAATCACTAACCTACTTCGTATCCCTAATGGATTTGCCTGTTCTGGACATTTCACATAAACAAATCAAATCATACAATGTGTCTTTTTATGTTTGGCTTCTTTCACTTACCATAATATTTTTAAGGTTCATCCATGTTGTAGGGTGAATCACACTTCATTTCTTTTTATTGCCAAATAATATTCCACTGTAGCATAGACCACAATTTACTTATCCATTCGTCACTTGGTGAACCCTTGATCGTTTCCACTTTTTGGCTATTATGAATAATGTTGCTATGACCATTTTTGTGCACCTTTTTGAGTGAATAAGTGTTTTCATTTCTCTTGTGCACAAACCTAGGAGTGGATAGTTCTGTGTTTAAGTTTTTTGAGGAACTGTTAAACTGTTTTCCAAAGTGGCTGCACCATTGTACATTTCTACCAGCTATGTTTAAGGGGACGAGTTTCTCCATATCTTTGCCAACACTTTTTACTGTTTTTGGTTGTTTTTTTTTAATCTCTCTTTATTTTTGAAAGCATTACAGATGTTCCCCTTTTCTCCCATTGTCCCCCCTCCAACCCTTTCCTCAGGCATCAGGCCTCTAGTATGTATATAAGTTATTTGTTTAGCCCAGCCTGCTGATGTAGCTCAGCGATTTAGCGTCGACCCAGGAACCAAGAGACCACTGGTTCGATTCTTGGTCAGGACAGGGCACATGCCTGGGTTGTGGGCTCAATCTCCTGTGGGAGGCGTGCAGGAGGAAGCCAATTGATGATGTTGCTCTCTCATTGAAGTTTCTATCTCTCTAACCCTCTCTCTCTAAAAAAGTCAATAAAGCCCTAACCGGTTTGGCTCAGCGGATAGAGCGTCGACCTGTGGACTGAAGGGTCCCAGATTCAATTCCGGTCAAGGGGATGTACCTTGGTTGCGAGCACATCCCCAGTGGGGAGTGTGCAGGAGGCAGCTGATCGGTGTTTCTCTCTCATCGATGTTTCTAACTCTCTAACCCTCTCCCTTCCTCTCTGTAAAAAATCAATAAAATATATTTTTTTAAAGTCAATAAAAACATATTTTTAAAAAATAAGTTATTTGCTTAATCTCTTCCTGCCCTGTTTTTGTCTTTTTTTTATTTTAGCCTATATTGTGGGTATGAAGTAGTATCTTGTGTTTTTTATTTGCACTTCTCTCTTCATGTGCTTGTTGGTGACAGGGTTTAGGACACCCTACCCCAGTTTACTATTCTTAGCTCATACCCTTTTTGCCTTATCACATTTTTCCATGACTCTACTCTTCATTAAACCTAGCATGAAAGCACTTAGGTTTAACTGCTTCTTCAGGTCTTCATTTTCTTATAAAAGCTCCTGTGTAATACAAAACTTATACTAAATAAATTTGTATGCTTTCCTCTTGTTAATTTGTCTCTTGTTACAGGGCCCTCACCCAAGAATTTAAAAGGGTTCAGGGAACTTTTTTTTTCCTCCTCTACATTGGTCATTTTTACATTTTCATTGAAGAAATTTCTATTCAAATCTTTTGCCCATTTTCAAATTGGGTCATTTGTCATTTATTATTGTTGTAAGAGTTCTTTATATATTGTAAATACAAGTCCCTTATCAGACATACAATTTCCAAAATTTTTCTTCTCTTCTGTGGGTTATCATTTCACTTTCTTGATAGTATTATTAGCAGCACAGAAGTTTTTTATATTGAAGTTCAGTTTATCTTTTTTTGTCACTTGTGTTTTTGCTATCATATCTAAGAAATCATTGCCTAACCCAGGGTCATGAAGATTTAATGTATTCCTGTACTTTATTCTGAGAGTCCTACAGTGTGAATCCTCCAACTTTATTCAAGATTATTTTGGCTTTTCCAGGTCCCTTGACCTTCCACAATTATCCACTGTTTTTATAAATGTACTGGAGGCCCGGTGCATGAATTTATGCACGGGTGGGGTCCCTCAGCCTGGCTGGCAGTTGGAGCCAATCAGGGCTGTCTCGCCCAGTCCCAATTGATTGGCCAGTCAGGGGGAGGGACTGCGGGAGGTTGGCTGTGGGAGCACACTGACCACCAGGGGGAAGACACTCAACACAGGAGCTGCTCCCGGTTGGTCAGTGCACTCCTACAGCAAGAGTGCCGCTCAGCTGACCAGTCCCAGTGGCCCACAAGCCTGGTGGCAGCCACTCACTCCCTCAGTAGTCTTGCGGTCAAATCTCTGGACTTGTAAGTCTATTTCTTTCACCAGGTAGGGGACGTTTTCTGTCATCATTTCTTCAAATAGGTTTTCAATATCTTGCTCTCTCTCTTCTTCTAGCGCCCCCATAATTCTGAAGTTGCCCCAGAGGCTCCTTACACTATCTTCATATTTTTGGATTCTTTTTTCATTTTGCTCTTCTGGTTGGGTGTTTTTTGCTCCTTTGTATTTCAAATCTTTGACTTGATTCTTGCGATCCTCTATTCTACTGTTGAATCTCTGTATATTATTCTTTATTTTAGTCAATGTATGCTTAATTTCTGACTGGTCCTTTTCCATATTTTTTTTGGCATTCTCACTAAGATCCTTGAAGGTGTCACTAAGTTACTCGGAGGTTTCTAGAAGATTCGTGAGTAACCTTATAACTGTGGTTTTGAACTCTATATCTAGTACTTTGCTTTCTTCCATTTCTTTCATTTGTGACATGTTTCTTTGTGTCCACATTTTGGCTGCTTCCCTGTGTTTGTTCCTATGTATTGGGTAGCTGCTAAGTCTCTTTGAGTTGATAGAGTGGCCTTGTGTGGTAGGTGTCCTATAGGGACCAGTGGCTCAGCCTCCCCAATCACCTGAGGTGGACACTCTTGGTGCACCCCTTTGTGGGCTGTGTGCACAGTCTTGTTGTAATTGAGCCTTGATAGCTGTTGGTATCACTGGGAGGAATTGACTTCCAGGCCAATTGGCTGTGAGGACCAGCAATGTCTATGATGGAAGAGCTGTTGTGCAGGAGACACCCTTATGGGGCAGGACTTGCTTCAGTGGGGCTTTGGTGCTGACTGAGTCTGCCCCTTGAGTGTGTAACTTATGGATATGAAGAGTTGTAATCTGGTGTGGTCTCACATTGACCACTGGGTAAAATAGCTCTTGGATCTCCAAGGAGATATAAAGTCAGTCACTGCCTGGGACCACCCAGCAGGAGTTACAGAGAGATCTTCAGATTCCTCCTCTTTATATGGGGTTTGGAAGTGCCCATATGAGCCCCAGCTGTGAAACAAGGCAGGCTGCTGCAGTGCTGGCCTTTGCCTTCTTTTGATACCTTTGGGGCTCCCTGACTCAGCTGCTGTTTGATAGGTTTTAGGCTGAGAAAGGACCGGCCATTCATATGCAAATGCAGCTGTGCATAGCTTGGGTGGGGTTGTAAATTGACTGGGGTGGGGTCTCAGGGAATCTCCAGGGTGGAGCAAACAGCAATAGCTGCCAGTCAGCCCTGCACCAGTGGTTCCAGCTCAGGAACAATGACTGTTGCGAGCACCTCCATCTGGAAGAAAGCTGCCCCCGAATTCCTGCCCCAATGCAGACAGTCCAGTTTCTCCCTGTATGTGTCTGGGTCCCCCAAAGTCTCGCCCAGCACTGGAGCTCAGAGTAAGTAGGAGCTTGTATCTCCCTCCTGATTAAAAAAGCGGCACACCCGGGTGCCAGCCCGTTTCGTGCCTCTGCACCTCCGCACCTCCTACCAGTCTCAATGTACTTTCTTCTTTACCTCTCTAGTTGCACTTCCACTCAGCCAGCTTTCCTGTGGTTCTGGATGATAGTTGTTCTATATTTTAGTTGTAATTTTGATATGGTTGTGGGAGGCAGCAAGTACAGGTGTTTACCTATGCCGCCATCTTGGTTCTGTCCTTCTTCTTTGAGCAGTTTTAGGTTCACAGAACAATTGAGGAGAAAGTACAGAGTTCTCATATAGCTCCTCATCCCACCAATCCATTTTCTCATGTTAACCTTTATTAATTCAATTCCCCACACGTTTTTCTTGCATTCCTGTGGTACAGTCCTTATAATTGATGAGCCAAGAGAGGTGCATTATTGTCATTAACTAAAGTCCATAGTTTACATTAGGGTTCACTCTTTGGGCTATACATTCTGTGGCTTTTGACAGACACATGTATATACCATTATGGAATTATACAAAATAGTTTCACTACTTTAAAAATTCCCTGTGTCACAACTATTCATCCCTTCCTTCCTCCTCTCAAAACCCTGATATCTTTTTACTGTCTCCATAGTTTATAGCCATTCTAATAGGTTTGTAATAGTATCTTTTTGTTAGTTTAGTTTGCAATTCCGTAGTGACATGATATTGAGCATTTTTTCATGTGCTTATTTGCTATGGGTGTATCTTTTCCACAAGATATATATTCCTTAAATAATATGTGATATTTGTTTCAAGATAAGGAGGAATTGCCTGGCCAGCATGGCTCAGTGGTTGAGTATCGACCTATGAACCAGGAGCTCACGGTTCGATTCCTGGTCAGGGCATGTGCCCAGGTTGTGGGCTCCATCCCCAGTTGGGGGCAGGCAGGAGGCAGCCTATCAATGATTCTTTCTCATCATTGATGTTTCAATCTCTCTCTTCCTCTTCCTTCCTCTCTGAAATCAATAAAAATATATTTTAAAAAATAACGAGGGATGGCAGGAGTGGATGGGTGGATAAATGAAACACATTTGACCATGAGTTGATAATGATTGAAGCCAGGTGGTGTGTACATGGGCGTTTGTTCCACTAGTCTCTTTTCTTTTATGTATGTTTGAAAATTGTCATAATTTAAAAGGGTTTTTTTTTAATCCACACATGCAGGAACTGTCTTTACTGTATTTCAGTAAATAAATGTTAATAAATGTAAGACTAAAAGCATCACTCAGTTTTTCTCATTGTTCCTGAATACCATTTTTCTTTTTAATTAAACATTTTGAGATAATTGTAGATTCACATGCAGTTGTAAGAAATACCATAGAGACATCCTGTGTACACTTTTGCCCAGTTTCCCCATATTGCAAAACTATAGTATAATAGCACAACCAGAATATTGATACAATCCACTGGTCTCATTCAGATTTCTCCAGTTTTACTTGTGCTCATTTGTTTGTGTATGTATGTGTTAAGCGCTATACAGTTTTATTGCCTGTATAGGTTCATGTATCCACCACCACTGTCAAGATACTAAACAATTCCAATGCCACAACCACAACGATTCCCCATTTTGTCCCTTTATAACCACACTCACATTTCCTCCTCGACCTCACCCCCTAATCCCTAACTACTGGCAACTACTAAACTTGCCTTGATTTCTAAAATTTTGTCATTTCAAAATGTTATGTGAATGGAATCATAAAGTATGTAGGCTTTTGGAATTGGCCTTTTTTCCCTCAACATAATTCCCTACAGATTCATCCAAGTTCTGTGTATAAATACTCTCTTCCTGTTTATTGTTGAGTAGTATTCCATGGTATGGCTGCAGCACAGTTTAATTATTCACCAGTTGAAAGACATCTGCACTGATTCCAGTTTTGGCTATTACACATAAAGCTGATATGAACATTCATAGATGCATTTTTCATCTATTTTGTTTTGCCACTGTTATAATAATTTCACCACTATCCACTAATCTTAGAAGATTGGCAATTCTGCAAACTTTACAAATAAATGTATACATTTGAAGCATGTGTAACCTCCCTTAAGTGAGTTATGAAGTATTTCTTTAATAATATAATTAATTTCTCTGGCTGTTCTTCTAACATATATTGAAAACAATTTTCAACAGGAAATTGTAAATGACCTTACAATTACAGACCTTCTGATGACTAAGATAGTTGAACATCACTGCTGGTTTCCTCTTTGTTATAATCAAACAAAACAATCTTGCTGTACCTCCTGCACCTCATAAATATGTATTAGGAGACAAAATTTCCAATTGATACATCCATATGCCATCACTAAGGGCCAGAGAACATGTTACAGGTTTGGAGTCTGTGCCCTCAGGTCTTTCAGCATAAAGTACAATAATGATGTAATTTACATTCAGCCATAGATATATTGAAATTTTCCAATTTACTAGGAAATTCTATTTTCAAAACCCATTACTGATCCTTTTAAAAGCAAAGCATGCTTTTGTCGTGGTTATTTACCTGCTATCTCTTAGCTCTAAGATAACCCTTTTTTGCTCTGTTCTGTGATGCCAGAGCTGAGATTCTGCAGACTGCTTTTCCCAACTACCAAGTCAGTTGCCTTCCTGGTAGGTTTTGTCAATGGGAGGTTCTAATGGGAGATTAGGACGGAGAAGGGACCTCTGGCTGTCAGCTTCCATCAACAGCCCTACCTGCCCCACCCCCACCCACACCCAATAATGTCAGCCTTCAGCTTCTTTCAGGCTTACTAGCATCACTATACCAGGTCCCCACAGAGGAACCACTTCCCACCAGCCACGCTTCCTTGGTGGTCAGAGCAGGGGCTGTGTGGAGTACCTCCACCAGAGGTCCATGTATCAGCCAGCACAGGAACTCTCCTCCAAGCTCCCAGGTTCTGGTAATCTCACTTCTTCCCTTTTGTTCCCCCAGCCCTAACATGGTAGCTGCTTCTCAAGTTGCTAATATCAGCACTAGGGGTACAGGAAGCAGTGACAAATATCTGGGTTACCTAGTTGTCCTCCCTTTTAGCCTTCTAGCATCCATGTACCCAACTTTATCTAGTGAATACACTCTACTGGAAATACTTGGCATGCCTTTCTGCTTTCCTGTAGCTTTTATTCAATTGCAAACAAAAAATTGCAACTTTTTTAGTATCTTATCTATTTTCTCTCCAACTACTAGGTCATGGTCCTTACAGGAGGATCTGTGGTTAAATTTGGGACTTTGAGGGGGAAAGGGAAGGGTTAAGTTAACATCAGAGATTCTTTGGTAATAAACAACAAATGGACTCAGGCTAACATAAGCAAAAAGGGAATAAGTGGAAGAATATGATCTGCTCACAGAATTAAAGGAGAAGATTTGGAAAGAGCAGAAATCAAAGCCATTCCAGAGTTCCAGGAAGTAGGAATCAATGGAGGTACCTTGTGGTGCTTTACCAGCAGGAATCTATGGAATCCACATTCCACAAAGGGTATCGCTAAATGACCCATTGGGGTTAGGTGCCTAACCTTTGGCCGGTGGAGAGTGGGGTATCCTGATAGACAGTCCTACCAAACTGTAAGAAGTTTAAAGAAGGAAGAATGAGCTCACCCAAAAGAAATTTAGCATGCTATTTCCCAGAGAAGAAAGAATGGATGAAGGCCAGCAATTACACCAAATTTTCACTGCAGTGAACTGCAGAAGAGGTCTTCACTTCAGTTGTAAATTACAATGCATTGCATATTAAAACTTTGAATAAAAGAACAATGTGTGTGTAATATTTTAAACAATAAAGAATTTAAATTTAAAAATTGTTTTATTAAAAAATTCACCTGTTTAATAAAAATAATGTAACACAAAACATGTAACTATGTCTTGGGTGTCCACCTCTTTTTTTTTCAGCTGTACTGAGTACACCATAGCTATTCTTTAAGTGACTTAACTGACTTCTAGGGAATTTAGTATCCTGCTTGAATCTGTGGCTATTCTGAAAACCAGGTGCTAAGAGGTATGCATTTGTTTTTCAAAGTTATATTTAGATCAAAATATGTGTCCATATAAATGTAAATAATATGAAGGCTAGAATCTTTCTAAGTTTGGAACCAGGGAATTTCAGAAATACATCCTACATGCAAAGTTTCCATGGACTAGATTATTTTCCATTATATTCCTACTGTATCCATATTAAAAGACAACTTTAATAACAAAACAAACAAAAGAACAATGTGGTTGAGGTGGAAAGCTCAGAGGAATTTTTCTAGAAAAAGTTCTACATTTGAAGCCTTCTTATCACTGCTTATGGATTGAGACGAGGATAGGAGGAGTTTCCTATTCAATATTTTTCATTTGACAAATATTTATTTACTACGCCCCAGTGATCCTAAGTCTAAGCCCCAGAGATTCTGGTCTAGGTCATTTCCTTTACTAGTATTCACTGTCACCAATGAGTAGCTCAAGTTGCTTAACATTAATAGCTAGCACAATGGGGTAAGTTGGCCTTTCAGAAATCCAGAGGGACACCCCACAAAGGTTTAAATATTAACACATTTATAAGTATAAAACAATTACTTCACTTTACCTAATATCACAATAGTAAATGAAAACAAAGTACAAGTTCAGACAAGCACAGTGTTACCTATTTTATAATAATTTCCCTTCAGCTCACTCTCATACAATTGCATTAAACAATTTTTTAAAAGAAATTACTTAGAATCCTATCACACTAAGATAACTCTTTTCATTTGTCTGCATTACTCTTCTACCATTCCTCTCTCTATATTTTTCTAAAATGTGTGGGGCTTTTTTTCTGTTTATAAGAGTAATGCCTGTCCATTGGAGAAAAATTTTAAATAGAGCAATATATGAATAAAATAACCATCATTCATAACACCAGCAACCAAGAGACAGTGGCTACTAATATTTTTGTGTATTTTCTTCCTCTCCTAATTATTTGGATGAAAACGATCTAGCAGAAACAAAATTGTTATTTTTAATATGTTTTTATTGATTTCAGAGAAAGGAAGGGAGAGGGAGAGAGAGGCAAAAACATCAATGATGAGAATCATTGATCAGCTGCCTCCTGCATGCCTGGGAGCCCCGCAACCTGCAACCGGACATGTGCCCTGACCGGGAATCCAACAGTGATCTCCTGGTTCATAGTTCAACCACTGAGCCACACCAGCCAGGCAAAATTGGTATTCTTTTTAATCCTCACCCAAGGATATTTTTTCCATTGATTTTAAAGAGAGTGAAAGAGTGAGGAAAAGGCAGAAACATCGATGTGAGAGAAACACATCAATTGGTTGCCTCCTGCAGGTGCCCTGACCAGGTCCCAGGCTGGGGAGAAGCCTGCAACTGAGATACGTGTCCTTGATCAGAATCGAACCCAGAACCCTTGGGTCTGCAGTCCCACACTCTATCCACTGAATCAAACCGGCTAGGGCAAAATTGTTATTCTTTATGCTCCTCTTTTGCTTGTGTAAATTTCAGATTTTCTGTAATGAGCTTTGCTTTTGTAATAAGAAAAACAAACAAGAAAGGGATGTATTAAAGAGCAGGCATTCTCAATGTTTTGTTCATTCCAGGTATCTCCAGTTCCCAGAACACAGCTTGGCACACAGTGGCGCTCAAAAACTTTTTGTTGTTGTTGTTAATCCTCACCTGAGAATATTTTTCCATGGATTTTTAGAGAGAGTGGAAGGGAGGGAGAGACACAGAGAGAGAAACATGGATGCGTCTCTCACATCGATTTGCTGCCTTGGTTACCTCCCAAGCATGCCCGCAAGGCTTGGGTGCCCCTGACCGGAATTGATCCTGGGACTCTTCAGTCCATGGGCCGAAGCTCTATCCACTGAGTCAAACCATCTAGGGCTCCAAAACTTTTGTTGAATGGCTAACATTTTTACCAAAAACTAGTGAGACATCGTTGTTAATGGAACACTAAATCACCAGGCAGCCACGTACGGGATTAGTTCCCTTGCTCATTCCTTCTGGTAAACAGTTCTTTCTATCACATAGAATCACTTTTGCTGTCTTCATATAAGACTAACGGATTTAAAATTCCAACTCCAACACACTAGCTATCTGACTTTGGCAAAAAACTTCACTACTCTTTGCCTGAACTTCCTCATCTGGTAAATACTGGCCCAAGTGCTGAGGATACAACAAAAGATCCTGATATCAGTTCACATTCTGACTTAGAGGGAAAAGCCTATGAACAAACGTTTCAGGTGGTGATAAGTGCTATGAAGAAAAAGAAAATAAAGGGGACAGAAAGTGATTACCTGTGGAGGCAGATGAGGATGTGTTGCTATTTTATAAAGGGCGAACAGGGACTGGCTTGAGGTTTCAAAAATATCCTAGTGTACCCTTGTTTTTCAAACTTCAAGTTGTGACTAAGTGTGATCACAAAATCAATGTAGAGGTTAATCTGAATATTTTTAAAAATGAAATAAAATACCAGAGTGCATATTAAAGGTCAGCACTGTTTTGTCATAACTTGTTAACTTGTTTTGGTCTACATACAAGTGTACTATACTAGTCTATAAAACATCAGTATGGAGAAAACGGTGGTTAACATTATAGCAACGTTGAGGTAAGCAGAGAAAGATGCCTAAACAGGGTTTCTCTCAGTTAACAGCCCACACCCTGTGCGTGAACATGTTTGATGCCTTATTTGACTAGTAGAATGAGCTGAGTACAAAAGAGACAAAAAGACACGGAGAAAATAGGAGAAAAGCTTAAGATCAGAGCTGAGAAGTTGGAGGGAAAGGCAAAAACAAAACTGAAGTTAAGCAATTCAAAAGAGAAAATTGGTATTACATTTTTTACATTAAAAAAAATGACCGGAAAAAAAGACTCCAAAAAAATGAAACTGAATTTACAGATTAAATTTAGCAACAACGAAAACAAAACCCAAAGCTAATAAAATATGCTGTACATGATACTTTCAGATTAAGTATACGATAGTGCTTGAATATTTTCAGAAATTCCCAAATATCTGCTCCATCCTCCCTTCTCTCACCCTCAGTGAGATGGACAAAGATTTTTAAAGCCATATCGTCTGGGAAGATTTCTTCCAATCCTTTAAACACTTAACAAATTTTGGAAATCATGCCCACCTATCAGAAATAAGTAAAATATATGCAAGCAAGACTGGATATCCTCTGCCAAGCCTTCTCTTGCTGTGCACATGAGGAGGTTCCCATTATTCCAGAACAAAGTGGGCAAACTACAGCCCTCCAGCTAAATCTACCCCTCCACCTGTTTTTGTATGAGCCATGAGCCAAGAACGATTTTTCCATTTTCAAGTGGTTCAAAAAATTCAAAAGAATGTTTTGTGACACGTTTAAATTATATGAAGTTCAAATTTCAGTGTCTATAAAGTTTTACTGGAACATAGCCAGGCTCACCCATATTTTCTAGGGCTGCTCTCTTTGAGTAGTTGCCCCCAAAGCCTGAAATGTTTTCGATCTGGCTCCTTTTAGAAAAACATTGTTAACCAGTGTCCTAGAACACGAGGGCTGTCTTGTTTAAACACCCTTCCAACTCTCTTCCCTCTCCAGCTCCTCCCCTCCCCAGCTTTGGTCTCTAACATTCCAGGGCCCTACAGGAAGGCAGAGAGAGCTTTAATATGAATTGTATGGTATACAAAAACAGAGACACCACACGGTAAATTTCTATATAAAGTAACATGCGTGGCTCTGCCACCGACTAGGATGATATCTGGGTTTGTTTTCCGACTAGAAAAGTGGACATCACAGCGGCAACTGCACGATTTCGTTTGAGAATCACCACGGTCACTTGCGTGAAGACACTTGGAAAATATTAAAGCAGCAAATTTTCTGGGAGGTGCTTTTGCAGAGAGAGCCTCTCTCAGAGTCTAGCTGTAGACTGAGGTCCCCTTTGCACGTAGCAACTCGACCACGTTCCCCGACCCCGTGCCCCCTCTGCTTCTGGCCCTTTTGGCCTTGCAGCCCGCTTTCTCCTCACCCCAACGCACTCCTCAGGGGCTACCAAGTTCCCGGGCAAAGCCGAGCTCAGGCCAGCCCGGGTTAGCTTAGAGCAGCTCTACCTAGCTTGGACAGCTTAGGGTGAGTTCGCCCTACCCGCCCCCCTCGCTCCCCCGCAGGTGATAAGAATGACTCAGCAGGGGCCGGGGCCTGGGCTGGGACCAAGATAAGAAAGCCAGCAGTGCTTAGGGACGAAAATCTCCTGAAGACCAGAAAGACGCCGCAAATCTTCGTCTGAAGGAACCAAATGTGTGAACAAACGAAAATGTAATTCAAGTCAGCTTCGGGCCAGTTGGCGGCCTATTACTAGCACAGGCCGCAGGTTTGGCCTAACAGGGAGGCCCAGCGTCTTGCAGTCTGAAAACGCCCGCGGCCTCTGCAAAAGGCCCCCTTTGCCTCTGATAAAGCCCACCTCAGTTCAACTGGGTTCCAGGAAAGGCGAATCGGCGGGAGGGAAACCTTTCGGGGTGCACAGAATTGCATGACCGTGATTATCGTGTAGACTTTGCGGGCACAATAATCTCTCGAGACTAGAAACCATTTTCTTCTCTCCGAGATTTTGCTTAGCTAAGTGGCGGCAGCCTCCCTGCCCCCATTCCCACCCCCCCCCCCCACCCCCCACCGCTAGAGCTGCGGCGAGCAACCCGCGGCCGCGGCTCCAGGGCTAGGCTCCGGGGGCTCCCAGCCCGCGCGCAGCTTGCGAGCTGAGCCACCATTTGCCCCACCCCCGCCCACCCCCTTCCGCCCCCGCGCCCAGCCCTGGTTAGCGTCGGGCGAGTCCTCGCGCCTGCGCCTCACCAACTTCCTGCCGCGAAACGCCCCGCCCATCCTCCAGAAGCCCGCCTCCGAACGCCGCGTAAAACCTGCCTGCCGCACGTCATTGGTGGAGACAAAGAACCATCGGCTCCCAGGCCCGCCCCTCCGCCGCCTCTTACTTTTCCCAGAGCGGATGCGCCTGCGCTCAGCTGCCTGGGCGGGCTGGAAGGCGCGGGTTGAAAAGTCTCGTTCCAAGTTTGGAGAGAGAGAAGAGCGCTCAGTCCTCGGTACCCGCGAGCGGGGAGGAGGCAGGAGAGAAGGACGCGGCGTCTGGGGAGCACCCAGGCCTTGAGGCAGAACTCAGGCTTCGAAAGCTCCCAGCGTGTGGCACGCCTGGGAAAGGCAGGAGCGCCTGCTGTTGGGCTGCTCTTTACTAGAGAGGGGAGTCTGAGGCGGCGGCAAGGGGCGAACGACCCGACGCAAGATGGCGAGTAAAGAGAGTAAGAGGCCCTGCGGGGCGGCGCGCGCTAGGGCCGCGGGGGGCGGCGGTCGCGCGAGGCCGCGGCACGCGCCGGGAGAAAGGCGCAAATGGGCGTGGGGGAAAGGGGGGCGGGCGGGCGCAAGGTTTGGGCGGGCTTTATCGGGGTCAACGGCGGACGCGGCTGAGGCACTCAGGGCTCTAAGCACTTCCGGAGCCGAGTGCGGGGCCGCGAGTTGAGCCCCTTCCCCCCCCTCCCAACCCCCCCCCTCCGGCTGCGGCGCTCCCTCAGGCGCCCTCGGCCCCCGAGCGGAGGCGGCCTTCGCCGCCTGAAAGCGGGCACAGCGGCTGCTTTCACGCGCGCGCGCCAATCGCCTCGGGGTCGCGGCCCTTGTCCGGGGGATTCTGGATCCCGCCGCCTACGGCGGCTTCGTGGTAGTGGAGGCCTCACTCGGTGGGGGATGGGGGGAGCGGGTCGATAGCTTTCTGCTACACGTGGATTCGTCTCCCCGGGTGGGTCGTAGAGCCCCTCTACATAGGGGTCGTCATCTTAGAACAGGTGCGAACAGCCGTAACCAGCAAAACACTTTCAGTGTTTGTGTAATTAATTACCCAGTTTTGTATACGCAGGCGGTGTTGATCTCAAAGTGCAAAAAAACCAGCTTCCTGGTGTTAATATTCTCTGTGCGCTCTGGAAGGGCGGTTAGTTGTTCGTGTTTAAATTAGAGGTAAAGAGAAAGAGTAGATAAGGTGTGGCCATCTCGAGGTGACCTCCAGTATCTGTACAGATTCTGACTTCGATCCCTCTTAGCCACTTAATTTCTCCAAATTTCAGTGTTTGAAGATACTGTGGAGGAGCGTGTCATCAATGAAGAATATAAAATCTGGAAGAAGAATACACCGTTTCTGTATGACCTGGTTATGACCCATGCTCTTCAGTGGCCGAGTCTTACGGTTCAGTGGCTTCCTGAAGTGACTAAGTAAGGGTTCCTGGCAACTTATTTTGCACAAATTTTACTGTTGTCCTGAATTTCCTTCTTTTGGAATGTTATACATAGAACGTAAGCATGTAATCAATTTAGTCCTTGGATGAGGTGACAGGCGACTTATTGTCAAAACTAACAAGTGATTTATGAGATAATTTCTGAGGTATAAGTATGACATTAAAATAGGAGAATCTGCTGTGAGATTAATGTTTGTAGGAAGCAGCAGATATATTTGACATTTCTTGGGCTTAATTATAGAACAGCATCTCTTTGAGCCCAGAGGAATGGGTTTCTTATCACCTTTATTGAAAAATATATGTACAGAAAAATGCACAAATCATAAGCATATGGCTTGGTGAATTTTTCAAAGTAACACACCCATGTAACCAGCCCCCAAAATGAATATATTTTAATTGGCAAAAGGGAAAAGAATTTAGCAGCAGTTCACTGAAAAAGTGTTATTGGCTTATAGTATGGAATACACTTCGAGGTCACTGTTGGTCTTCATGAGAGTGTTCCTTTTAGCTATTTCTAAAATTTCTCTGGTAACAATTGCTGACATTTACTGAGCTCTTAGAGCAGAGCCTGATACATCTATAGAGTTTTATGTCTTATTTTTTGGCTTACTATTAAAAACAAGTACTTTGATTTCTTCTTATCATCCTTGTTTTACTGATGTGGAATTGGGGGCTGATATGTTAAGTAACATGCCCGAGATCACACAGGTGGCAAGTGGTGGAGGGGACTTTCAAAACCAAAACATATAGCCCCAGAGTTGAGGCAATCCCTGCACTAGACTACCTTTCTCACATATTTGGACTTTTTCTAGTAGGAACTTGGACATGAACTTAGAAGTGCATTAAACTTTAGTATTATGGAGCATATAATCTAATGAGGATTAATCAAACTCTAGGAGAGCTGGGGTTTTAATGATTCAAACCTAAGTTTGAATCCTGCCCCCCCCCCCCCCACTTCTTAGTAGTTTTGTGAATTAGTATAAGTTGGTCAGTCTCTCTATTCCCCAGTTGTCTGGTCTCTTAATGGAGGTGTTGATCATGCTGACTGCCTACATTTGAGAGAATTAAATAAAATCGTGCATGTTAAAGTGCTGGTGCAGAGTAAGGTATACAGTAAGTGGTGACTGATGCTGGTTCTTTCACCCCTTCCTATTCAGAAATAATTTGTTAGGGAGGGTAGAATAATTGTTTCTCCATTTGGATTTCAGTGAAATCCACTTACTGAAGTCTTTTTAAAATGTTACCTATAATGTGTTTTGTGTAAAGATAATAGATGCATATGTTCTTATCCCAGATATTGCTTTTATGTAAGTAAGAACTTAGCAGAAAAAGATTTTAAATTGTATGTTCTGTGGTGGTCTTTGCATACGAAGAAGTAGCTGGTTGTGGGACCTGCAGTGGCTCTGGGAATGCAAGAAAATGCCAGCCAGCCTGCATTCTTGGATGTTGAGGATGGCTGTGTGTGCTTTGCAAGGTTCTGTGTGGGGTATGAAGGGATTTTGATTGTATTTTGTCCCTATACAGAGCAGTAGAAATGTTGGCTGCTCATTAATCTTCTGCAGCCTTAGGTGTATCCAGTATTGGAGGGACCTAGAATAATAATTGGTTCAGGAAAATAGGCTTGTATTTTAAGGATGAGAGATGAAAGGGTTTGCAGTAAAAAGAAAAATCCTAATATAATGATTGAGTTGGGAAACAAGAATCGTTGAGTTTTAGAGTCCAGAGAAATTTTTCAGGTCCTCCACTCCATCTTGGAGCTGTGCTCCTTAGAAAGATCCTGTGATGTAACTTTTACCTGTTGATCTTAGTTTTTCTGCTTAACCCCATAAAAAAAAAAATCACTTCCTTTTTTTTATGTCTGCCTTAACATTGCTCTTTGGTGCCTCCTTTCAAGCATTCCTATTTATTTTCAAATGGTTCTCGTGAGATATGTTTAATTTCCTTTTCATGTTGAGCACTATTCCCTGTAAAGGCTTCATTTTATCTAAGTCCTACTCAAGTACATTGCCTAGAGCCTAATTTTCTAAGTGTGGTTTTCCAGCAAAAAATAAGTGGGTGAATGGTCATGCGCATTGCCTCCCCCCTCCCCATATAAGTTCCTCTAAAATGGAATTAATTTCCCTTTTTTAAATCTTTATTGTTGAGAGTATTACAAATGCCCCCTCCCCATTTTCCCCCCTTGATGACTACATATTTTTGGCCACTGAGTATACATCAACTAAGATGCAAGTCTTTTTTCCAACAAGCTGCTATTACTTGGCTGTGGCGGCCTTATTCTGTTCTTGGAGTTGTATGTGTATTTATTGTTCTTTTTTTTTTAACTTTAAACCAAATTTTGGTCAAGTTTCATTTTGTATTTTTTAGTTATTACTAAATTACATGCCTAGAAGTAACCCTCAGACCTTTTTTTATATATATTTTTACTGATTTCAGAGAGGAAGAGAGAAAGAGATAGAAACATCTACGAACGATAAGAGAGAATCATCAATTTGCTGCCTTCCACATGCCCCCACACTGGGACTCGAACTATAACCTCCTGGTTCATAGGTCAACAGGCAACCACTGAGCCATGCTGGGCGCCCAGCAACCCCCCTTTTTTTTAAAATATATATACTGAATTTTTTGTACAACTGAAGTTGAGAAACAGATATATAGCCTAACATGTCTAGTGTTGGGGTCCAGAGCCCTATTTCTCGGCCCTCCTCACTGAAGTGGAACCATGGGCACAGGTGAAAATTGCTATTCAGATGATACAAAGGGGAAAGCCATTCTTAATAGATGCAGATGCAAAAATCACTGTTTGGACCAAAGTGCGAAGGGGCATCAGCAGGTTCTTTAGCCTCAAATTGGTTTTCATAGAACTAGGTAATAAAGACACCCCCCACACACACCCTGTAAAATTGAGAGGGCCCATTTCATAAACTTTAGCACCATAAATGTAAATAGGGGCTTTTCACATCAGGCCATTTGCACTTATAACCCGTTTAAGTGAAGAAACTGAGGTCCACAGGGAAGTTGTGACTTAAGAAATTGCATATAGCTAATTTTAGTTTGAGCCATGATTTAACCCCAGTTTTTCTGACCCAACACCTTATTCTTTCCATTCTACCTTGTTGCCCCTTATTGGGAAATCAGAAACATGTAGTGTGTTAAAGTGGGAGATATTTTTTAGGTGAGAAGTCATTATTTAGAAGTACAGGGATCAGTGATAAACTGAATTAGATAATTTTTAAAATTTTATCTTTATTGTTGAGGCAACTGATATCTTGTAGGATTAGTGTGACTTATTTTCTTTTCCAAACAGACCGGAAGGAAAGGATTATGCCCTTCATTGGCTAGTGCTGGGGACTCACACGTCTGATGAGCAGAATCATCTCGTGGTTGCTCGAGTCCATATTCCAAATGATGATGCACAGTTTGATGCTTCCCACTGTGACAGCGAAAAGGGTGGTAGGTATACCATAATATTCCAGTATTGATGTCTTAAGCCTTTTTCCAATTACATGTTACTAAAACTTTGTACTAATCTCTTTTTACCCAGCAGTTTAACTACTAGGACTCTATTCTACAAAACTACTTGCCACAGGTGCACAAAGATTTCACAGTAGCATTATTTGTAGGATTGAAAGAAATATTAGGATCAACCTAGCAAAACCCAGATAGTAATTCATAGGAAATTAGTTAAACACATTAGGTGTATGTTTGAAATATTGTGCAGCAATTCTAAAATTGAGGTAAATCTGAACTATTGACTTCATTTGTGGTTTTTTTTTTCCTCCAAACATACATTCCCCAGCTTTGATATTCCTCTGACCACCCAAGTTCTGGTGCTTTTGCTGGGAAGACTCACAAGACTTGAGAACAAATTATACTTATGGCTAAAGTTTGTTACAATAAATAGTACAGAACAGAAGCAGCAGGACAGGAACAAGATATGCATCAGGGAGTCCAGGGAGGTCTGTTACAAGTTTCCTTCAGGGCTGCACAGGATGTGCTTTCTCTCTGGCAGCAAATGACAGGGATACAAGCAGTGTCTCTGCCCAGGAAAACCCATTCTAGTGTCAAGGTCTGAGGCTTTCATGGGGGGCTGGTTTCATAGGCACATCATGTTCTACAGGCAGCCAGCCATGACACTGAAACTCAGGACCCCAGTAATGAAACCGGGAGTGTACCATCAATGTTGATATTTGTGCGCAGCAGCCCTGACAAACTGGTACAGCACAGTCCATTGAACCAGGTATACACCACAAAAATCATCAATCCATCAGTGACACAAAGAACATTCTGAGATCCATGTTTCCAGGACTCAGTGAAGGGTCAGTCATGGTCCCAGTGTTTCTCAGAGCTTTGAGGGTTAAGCAACCAGACCTGTTGCTTACTGCACAACCTCAAATGATTTAGTAGATAGTTCTTACCATTTTCTAGTACTTGCTTTAGGTTTTTGTCTTTGTGAAAATAGTGCATTACAGCTCAAGTCCCACCACCCGTATCCCATCCCTCCCTCTCCAGAATTCATCACTGTCCTGAAATTAGGGTGCCCTTTTCAGCTGTTTATATTTTTATTATGCAGTAGTAAATACACATAATGTTCTTTTGTAGCTTGCTTTTTTCATTTAATATTATTTTTTAAAGAATAGATACATTTTTTAATCCTCACCTGAAGATAATGTTTATTAATTTTACTTAGAGAGGAAGGGGGAGAGAAATATCAATCAGTTACCTCCAGTGTGTGCCCTGACTGGTGATCAAACCCACAACCTTTTTAATGTACTGGACAATGCTCCAACCAACTGAGCCACCTGGCCAGGCCATTCAGTATTATTTTTTTAAATATATTTTATTGATATTTTACAGAGAGGAAGGGAGAGGGATAGAGAGTTAGAAACATCGATCAGCAGCCTCCTGCACACCCCCCACTGGGGATGTGCCCGCAACCAAGGTACATGCTCTTGACCGGAATCGAACCTGGGACCCTTCAGTCTGAAGGCCGACGCTCTATCCACTGAGCCAAACCGGTTAGGGCCAATATTATTTTTTAATGTGTGTGTAAATCATGTTGATGTCTATCTTATTATTTTAATTGCTGTATAGTATTCCATTATGATTAAACATCAGTTTATTCATTCTTCTAAGAGGTAGTTGGAAAACTTGAATATCTTGATAGAAGAAAGGTTAGAAGGAACCCACCCAGGCCATGGGGGCAGGGGCACATTTAGAGCAGGCTCTCAGGAGATACGAGGTGAAATAATCTGGAGGGGTAGTCTTAGGAAGGGGGAGGCACAGTTCTCTTTTTAAAAATCTTTATTGTTGAAAGTTATTACATATGTCCCCTTTTTCCTCCATTGACCTCTCAGCCTGCCCCTGCCCCCCACCCCAGGCCTTCACCACACTTGTCTGTGTCCATGGGTTATGCAATATGCATTAAAGTACATTGGTTGATCTCTTCCCACCCACCCATCCATCCTCCCCTGCCTTCCCTCTGAGGTTTGTCAGTCTGTTCCATGCTTCTATGTCTCTGGATCTATTTATGTTCATCAGTTTATGTTGTTCATTAGATTCCACATATGAGTGAGATTGTGTGATACTTACCTGTCTCTGACTGGTTTATTTTGCTTAGCATAATGTTCCCCAGGTCCATCCATGCCGTTGCAAATGGTAAGAGTTCTTTGGCACATTTCTTCCAGTGACATGATGGGCAAGGGAAATGCTGAGAGTGAAATAGAGGGTTTCGTGTGGTTGTGTGAGAGGAGGAGTTGTGGAATGGGAGATGATTTTCAGCTACACAGAAATAGTAAGCTAATGTTTGCCATGGAGAAGAGTGGCTAAATTCTGGTATGAAGCCATGGGAGCTAATGTTCATGAAGCATTCCCACATCGAAAGAGCTGGCTGAAACTGAGAAATGGTTTACTGCTTTCAGCGTGTTTTCACCAGGTCCCACCCAGTCTGTTTGACTTGTTACCTGCCTGGCTCCATTGGGCACTTGAGTGAATATTCTCATTACCAGAGACACAGGGTGAGCTAAAAAGGAATGTGCAAAGAAGCAGCAAGCTAGGTCAGGAAAAAAAATAAAAATTTATAATGTGAAGCCTCCCCGAACTTTTTGTGTCAGCAGCTAATTCAAGTTTTTATCTATGAACACAAAAAAGAAAATGTTCTTGTTTGCTGTTATCTGCTTAAATGTTCTCTACTTGTATTCTTTCTGCTACCATCTTGTTGTTTCCCAGACGTTGCATTACTTTTTATGTGGCTTTGTTACTTTTCCTAGGGCCTTTTTAAAACTATTTTACACTATAGTCTTATTCCCACACCAGATAAAAAGGTTAAGGCCCCTTGTTTTAGTGTTGGCACTCCACTAGCAGTTGAACCAAGTATGCTGGTGGAACTAGCATGTATGTGTTCCTTGGATTTGGGTGATGGTTAGTAGGCATGGATATCCTATTTGAGGATATTTTTTACTTCAGACTCAGGAGTTTATACTCCTGAGGGTGAAGCCTTCCCTGTCTTGATGAAACCTAAAATGCTAATTCACTGCAGCACTTCTAAATTAGTCGTACTTGCACTAAAAAGTTGAAGTGTGTTTATTATGTGCTTATTTAAATTTTAGTGAATAAGTACATCATCTTCAAACGTGAAAGAGGGCAATTTTTAATTGTTTTGAATCCAAGGTGGAGCTGAATTAACTTGCATAAAATAGCTCTCATTATTTTCTAATGTAAATGGACTTTGAGAGGAAATTAATTCCAAGTGGCAAGTGAACCAACACTTTGGTGTTCTCTCTCATCAATTTGTGTTGTATTCTGTCATATTAAAATCTACTGGGTTGATTAAATTGATTTGTGGACTTTAACTGTAAGTGTATGTGTTTATTTCTTTCTTCTCACATTAGAATTTGGTGGCTTTGGTTCTGTAACAGGAAAAATTGAATGTGAAATTAAAATTAACCACGAAGGAGAAGTAAACCGTGCTCGTTACATGCCGCAGAATCCTCACATCATTGCTACAAAGACACCATCTTCTGATGTGCTGGTTTTCGACTATACAAAGCACCCTGCTAAACCAGGTAAAAGTCAAGTCATTACTTGACCACTTTTGCTTGATTCCAAATAACTGCTTCGAAGTCATTCAAACTAGTCTAGACTATAATTTTTCAAGGTTTAAAAATTGTTTTGTGGGTCCAGTAATGACGCTTGATTTCAATGATTTAACAGAAGGACCTCACAGCAGATTATACTCCTGGCAGCAAACTATATAGAGCAAAAGCAGAAGGAAAAAGATACAGATCTGTTATAGTCCAGAGAGGTCAGGCATATAGGCTTCTGAGTCCTTCCCTGCTGTGGCCATAGAGAGCATGCATTCTCTCTAGCAGCAAGCCACAGGGGCATGTGCTAATGTCTCTGCCCAGGGTAGCCCCTTGGAGTCTCAGGGTCTGGAGTTTTTATGGAGATCTGGTTACATAGGCACATCTCGCTCTATGACCAGTCATGGTAAGGGAAAGTCAGGACCCCAGCAGTGGTAACATCATGAATCTTGCTAAACAATTCTACAAGTCTTGACAAGCTGCCACAGCATGCCCTACTGCTCTGGGCGTATAAAACTTCGTCCTTAGTGACATGAAGATTTTTGTGTGAGGGTCACATTCCCAGGAGCTGGCTCAGGGTCAGGCTACCCAGGATACATGCAAGGACTGAGCAACCAGACCTGTTGTGTTATCTCTTTCCTTACAAAAATGTTTTTAAAAATTGACCCAGAGGTGAGGCGGTTTGTCATTGCGCAAATTTGTAGAATAGCTATAGTTTTCAGTATTTTGTGTTAGAGCTAGTACTAGGTTTTGCAAAGGAACTAGTTTTATGGTCGTGAGACCTGGTTTGCGTTGAGTATTTGGAATGAAGCACAGAGAATAGCTTTCCAAGGCAGCTTTGGGTCAGACCAAGTCCTTGTGTGTATGCAGTGCTATGCCAAGCATAAATAAATATTATGGCCCACTCAGGTGAGGCTTTGCTCTTACCAATTCCAGTAAACCGATAATCAGTAGTTAATGCACTTCTTTTTTTCTTTAGACCCAAGTGGAGAATGTAATCCTGATCTTAGGTTAAGAGGCCACCAGAAGGAAGGCTATGGTCTTTCCTGGAATTCTAATTTGAGTGGACATCTGCTAAGTGCATCTGACGACCATGTAAGAAACCTATTCTTCCTAATCTACTCGTGTAGAGTTAAAGACTGCCAGACAGCTCTGCATTGCAGGAGCACTATATAGATGAAAGGTTTTCTAAGATAATATTGTTGATTGTTGTGATAACATTTTCACAGGATTTAGAGCAATTGTTATCAAACTATCCTTTGAAGTCTTAGGATTTCACAAAGTTTTTTGGAGCTGCCTTAGAATGGAGGGAAGGTATGCAAAAGGTATCCTATTATGTAAAAGTAGACCTCTGTAATGGAAACTATGAAGTATTTGTGAGACCTGAGTAATATAAATAACATTTTATTTTGTTTTGTTTATTGTTTGTGTACAGTTCTGTGGGATTTAGTGTATTCACAAAGCTGTGAAATCATCACTCTATAATTCTAAAACATTTTCATAAAATGTCACAAAAAGAAACTTCATACCCATTAAGCAGTCATTCCTCAATCCCTCCTCCTCACAGCTCCTGGCAACCGTTAATTTATTTTCTATCTATAGATTTGTCTCCTTAATATTTCATACAAATGCAATGGTAATAAATGTGGCCATTTATGTTTGGCTTCCTTCACTTAGCATAATGTCATCTGTGTTGAAGCATATGTCAGTACTCCATTTTTATAGCTGAGTAATATTTCATATTTGATATACTATAGTTTTATTCATTTATCAGTTAGACATTTGGCTTTCTTCCACTTTGGAGCTATTTTGAATCCTGTTGCTGTGAACATTTTTGTACAAGTTTTGTGTGGACATGTGTTTTCATTTCTTGGCTAATTACCTAGGAGTGGAATTACTGGATCATATGGTAACTCTATGTTTAACTTATTGAAGAACTGCCAAATTGTTTTCCAAAGCAGCTGCACCACTTCACATTCCCACCAGCAATGTACCAAGGTTCTAGTTTCTCCATGCCCTCACCAACACTTGTTATTGTCTGTCTTTTTTATTATAGCCATCCTAGTGGGTGTGAAGTGGTATCTCATTGCAGTTTTGATTTACATTTCCCCGACGACTAATAATGAGTATCTTTTCATGTGCTTATTGGCCACTTGTATATCTTTAGAAAAATGTGTATTTAAGTCCTTTGTCCATTGCTAAATTTTGTGGGGGTTTTTCTTTTTTTAGAAAAAAATATGGAACGCTTCACAAATTTGCGTGTCATCCTTGCGCAAGGACCATGCTAATCTTCTCTGTATCGTTCCAATTTTAGTATTTGTGCTGCCGAAGCGAGCACTGTGGGGTTTTTTAATTGTTGAATTGTAAGGGTTCTTTGTATATTCTAGATCAGCCGTGGGCAAACTACGGGCCGGATCCGGGCCGTTTGAAATGAATAAAACTAAAAAAAAAAAAAGACCGTACCCTTTTATGTAATGATGTTTACTTTGAATTTATATTAGTTCACACAAACACTCCATCCATGCTTTTGTTCCGGCCCTCCGGTCCAGTTTAAGAACCCATTGTGGCCCTCGAGTCAAAAAGTTTGCCCACCCCTGTTCTAGATAGACACATGATTTATCAGATATATGATTTCAGAAATTTTTCTCCCATTCTGTGGGTTGTCTTCTCACTTTTTTGATGATGTTCTCTGAAACACAAAAATACTTAATTTTGAGTCCAGTTTATTTTATTTTGTCATTTGTGCTTTTGGCATTGTATCTAAGAAACCATATGTAACCCAGCATCAAAAAAAAAATTCTCACCGATGTTTTCTAAGACTTATTGTTTTAACTCTTATGTTTAGTTCTTTGATCCATTTTGAGTTAATTTTTATATATAGTGTGAAGTAGGAGTCCAACTTCATTCTCTGCATATGGATATTCAGTTTTCCCACCACCATTTGTTGAAAAGACAAATCTTTCCCTGTTGAGTTACTTCAGCATTCTTAATGTAAATTGTTTTAACAATTGAAAGTACCATACAAATGCAAAGAGATCTCATTAATGTATTGTAGATCAATGTTTGCAGCATTCATGCCACTTAATGGCCCCATATCTTTATGGATTCCATACTGTAAGCAGAAAGTGTTTGGTATGACTCCAACCAGAAGCCAAGGGTAGACTTCTGGAGCTCATGTAATTTGGCCGCACTTTATGTCAGCTTTTTGAGAGTAGGTTTCTTGCCTTACTTAGTATATCCCGATGCCTAGAACAGGGTCTGTCACATCACAGATCTTTATATTTCTGTTGATTGTAGTTTCTGTTAGGCTTTTTAAAATATTGAAAGTAGTTAATTGCCCAGTCAAGATTCTTTAGTTAAAGCAATCAAAACGGACTCTGGCTGATTTAAACAGAAAAGGAATTTATCAGGAGGGCATTGGGTAAGGTACACAGAATTGCTATGATGGCTAGAAAATGGCCTGGAAAAAAGAGGGTAGGCCAGCAAATCACTCTTGCCATCTTGGAAAGTGTATATTATGGCCCTAGCCCAGGGGTGGGCAAACTTTTTGACTCGAGGGCCACAATGGGTTCTTAAACTGGACCGGAGGGCCGGAACAAAAGCATGGATGGAGTGTTTGTGTGAACTAATATAAATTCAAAGTAAACATCATTACATAAAAGGGTACGGTCTTTTTTAGTTTTATTCATTTCAAACGGGCCGGATCCGGCCCGCGGGCCGTAGTTTGCCCACAGCTGCCCTAGCCGGTTTGACTCAGTGGATAGAGTGTCGGCCTGCGGACTGAAGGGTCCTGGGTTTAATTCTGGTCAAGGGCACATGCCAGAGTTGCTGGCTTGACCCCCAGTGGGGCATGGAGGAGGCAGCCAATCAATGATTCTCTCTCATCATTGATGTTTCTATCTCTCCCTCTCCTCCCTTCCTCTCTGAAATCAATAAAAATATATATTTTTTAAAGTGTGTGTTATGCCCCCGCCCCCCACCACCCATCAGAACAGAGTCTCCCCTCTTTTGGTTCACAATTCAAATTCCTGATTGGACTGATGGAGCCTGTGTCACATTCCTGCTTTCCTCACAGTAGATGGGAAAGTCTCCAAAATAGGGAAGATGGGTTCTACTTAATTACTAGTACTTTTTGAAGACACCAGGCTGGGAGTTGCCAGTGACAATAATAGCTAACTTTTTCTGAGGGCTCTGCATGTGTCAGGCATCTTGCTAATCTTCGCAGGATCCATCCTTCTGAGGTGAGGGGGTGGTGTCAATAGCTCCACCCATTCCTTTCTCTTCAATGCATGTGAATTGTGAGTCTGGGTGTGTATCAATAAACTAAGGGCATGTGTATTAATTTTTTGTTACTTGGAAAATAGCTATTACTCCTGGAAAATAGCTTAGTTACAGAAACCCTTTCAGATAAGAAAGTGATTTAAAAACAGGTGAAACCATTACCAGTGTCAGTGGAACTAGTATGAACATACCTTAATGGAATTACCTCATATTTTATACAGTTGGATGAGAATCATTGCCCTATAGCTTGTAGTACTTTTTTTCATAAAGCTTAAGACTTTCCTGTTAATTTTTTGTGCGATGGTATGTCAAAAGAAGACTAATCTCTCAGAGCCTACTGGCCCCATGGCCTCTCGGGTTTGAGGAGCATGCCATGGGGTCTGTCTGCAGGCCCCAAGCTCTGGCCTCTCATAGCCTAGTAGGGCTTTCTGGGTCATTCACCTGTCATACTGCTGATGTCTGCAGTGGTTTCTCCCATGAGAGGCTTGTTCAAAGACTTTTGCCTTCTATTGAGGCACATTTTAGTTTCAATTACCAGTCTCCCAACGCAGTGTGAATATTTAGGCCGTGCACATCTGTTCAGTGGATACCAAATGCTGGGTTCTCTGTTATGTAATCTAGGCTAGATGAATTTTAGATACTTGACTGTATGTTGGTAGAAATTCTAATCTGAGTGTTCCTTGCCTGCCAGTGTGCTGGGTCTCCCCATGCATGCCTCTATTACAGTGTATTTTCTTTGCCCTTTGCTTCTCAGATCATAGAATCTACACCTATACACTATTGTTTGTGAAGCTTCACTTTGGTTTATATTACACTCCCTTGTGTTTATTTCTAACATTCATATAGTTAATCTAGAGGCCCAGTGCACAAAATTCATGCGTGGGTGGGGTCCCTAGGCCTGGCTGGCGATCGGGGCCGTCTCGCCCAGTCCCGATCGGAGCCCGGCCGGCTGGGGCCTGCTGGCTGCCGGATGGGGTCTGTTGGACGGGGGAAGGGACTGTGAGAGGTTTGCCAGATGGAGAGAGGGACTAGGGGAGGTTGGCTGGCCATGGGAGGTTGACTGTGGGAGCACACTGACCACCTGGGGGCAGCTTCTACGTTGAGTGTCTTCCCCCTAGTGGTCAGTGCGCATCATAGCAACTAGAGACCAGTCATTCTGGTTGTTCAGTCCTAATGGTCGCTTAGGCTTTTATATAGAGAGATAGTTTTGTTTCTAATGAAGTATTTTAAATAAGATGTTAGCGTTTAAATTCTATATTTTATGGCTTTTGTGTATTTTTTTTCCTTCTTTAGACTGTCTGTCTGTGGGATATAAACGCAGGACCAAAGGAAGGCAAAATTGTGGATGCTAAAGCCATCTTTACTGGCCACTCGGCTGTTGTTGAGGATGTGGCCTGGCACCTGCTGCACGAGTCACTGTTTGGATCTGTTGCTGATGATCAGAAGCTTATGATGTAAGGTTGAAAGTTCAGTGGGGTGGTGTTATAGGGTGTCCTGAATGACCATCAGTGATTATAGTGGCCTATGGTTTAATTCCTTTTTTTTTTTAAAGTTATGTACTGGCTTTTAAGAAAGAAAAAAAACAGCTTAGTAAACATGCTTGGTATGGAGGTAAATATCAAAATTGAGATCAGGGTGGCTTTTGAAGATGAGGGAGGAGAATGATTATATCAGGGCATGGCCACAGGGCTGCA
Source organism: Myotis lucifugus (assembly GCF_000147115.1). Lineage (NCBI taxonomy): Eukaryota > Metazoa > Chordata > Mammalia > Chiroptera > Vespertilionidae > Myotis > Myotis lucifugus. Next base: position 3,415,787 of record NW_005871097.1, read on the forward strand.
TTCAGCAACCTAGAACTCTTTTTATCTCAAAGGAACCAATACAGGAGGCAAATAAGGAAAAATACTGAAAGTCTGGGTTGTAGGTATTAAATTGTTATGTTGTCTGCTTTGTCAATATTTTGTGTATGCTTGAAATAGTTGGTAAATTAAGGCGGGAATGTAATAAATGAGAAACCAAAAATAACAGCCCTAGTTCATTCTCCTTAGGTTTAGAACATATCATTTAGCGGTTGGAAGTCTAAATTGCCAACTCTAGGTGTGGTTGGTGTCTGAAGGGGCAAGCATAGAGGTGATGTGGAGTGGAGTTGATGAGGATATGAGCTTGAGGTCTGAGAAGTTTGAGAGGGTCAAGTAGCCTCCATGTGTGCTGTGTGCCTTGTAACTTTGTGTTTTAGATGGGACACCAGATCCAATACCACCTCCAAGCCAAGCCACCTGGTGGATGCACACACCGCTGAAGTCAATTGCCTGTCATTCAATCCCTACAGCGAATTCATTCTCGCAACTGGCTCTGCGGATAAGGTTTTTACGTTTTTGCCTATTTGGTGTTTACAAACCCAGTTGTTTTATACAGTAATCAGACATTTTAAAACTCTTAGGAAAATGCAAAAATGAATTCCTTTTCACTTGTTATTTTTCTTCAGACTGTAGCTTTATGGGATCTGCGTAATTTAAAACTAAAGCTCCATACCTTTGAATCTCATAAGGATGAAATTTTCCAGGTACGTGACAGTTTTCTGGTGTCTTTATGTCAGGTTTTAGTAACTTTTTGGCAGGGGGGGAATTAAAATTTTTTCTTCTTTTATATCGTGGGCATGGAATGTTGCTTTTTTAAAAAAAGCTCTTTGTAAGTTAACTAGTGGGAAATAACTTGGAGCTTTTTGAAAGACTATTAGTTCAGAAGTAGAAGAAAAAGTCTTGCAAAACAGATCAGCTTAAAAAGTGAAATCCAAGGATTCTTTAGTTAAGGTATATCCGCATGGTGGCTCCTCTAGTGAAAAAATTTCTTGTATGATGTTTAAAATGAGATTTGTATAGGTCAAAATACACTTCACTGAAAATTTTAAAAGTTTGGGATGGTTATAGGGCTGAAAAAGATTATTGGGCTCCTAGCTGAATTCTCCTATATTGGGGAGTGCATCCTTCCTGGGGGCAGGCCAGGGATATGAGCCATTTAAGAGCACTTGAAAGGATTGGACAAGAAGGGTGAGGGCTGTACGCCAATGAGAGGATCCAGAACACATCATGGGAAAATAGTGAGGATTAGGATAGTATCCACAAACCTTAGAATGGATGATTTTTTACATTTTCAAATATGTATTGCTAGGTCCACTGGTCTCCACATAACGAAACTATTCTGGCTTCAAGTGGTACTGATCGCCGCCTGAATGTGTGGGATTTAAGGTAACTCAGAATCTGGTGATGAGAAACTGCATATAAATATGCTAATCTAAGATTATGTAATTCATAAATTTAGAAGAGCGATGTGCTAAACCCCAGTTTAATAAGTCTAATGTTAAAGTAACTTTTAAGTACCTTCCTGAAGAATCTTTGTTCCAAAAGACAGAAGTAAATCAGCAAATGAGCTGTAAAATAAATTTATGCAATGTTTTATTTTTCTATTGATATTCAGGATTGAAGTTGAGGGAGGTGTGCATTTGTGTTGTAACATCCAAATGATTGTATAGAAGACACTCATGCTATAGAAAGTGGTAAAGATGTTAGTTCATGTCTCATGGGATCTCACATACATCTGCAGGACTAGTCTTAGAGACTTTCTACCATTGATTCAATAAACAGATGAGCTTCTACTATGGGTTGTGTAACTGCTGGGGATATACTTGGGGATAGGGATAAGCAAAGCCCATGCTGTCAGAGAGTTTATGTGCTTAGGGCTCATTGTATAGTTTCCGTTTTTTAAAGTTCTTGACTTCAGAGTGGCCATTCAATTACCAAAGAATAGCTTTATTTCTACCTGTAGTAAATGTGTTTTGTTGAATTGGACTGAGTTTTTAGTGTATTAAAACCAAACCTGCCTTAATATGAGACAGTAGACCCATCCTTCAGTGTACGGAACACAGTGCAGAATAAAATGCTGGTATTGTAAAACTTCTAAACATCTAATGTTCCGTGTTCTTATGGAACAAAACTCTGGACGTGATAGATGCGTTAAAATGTAAAGGATCTTTAAAGCAGTTATTTTTTAGTATGTTTGAAAACAATTTTAGTAGTAAAATTAGAAACCTAAAACAAAAATATATAGTGGTTGTATGAGGTGATACAGCAAGGTTTAGAAGTATGGTGCCCTGGCAACTGGATTATCCCTAAAAATGCCAAGAATAAATTTGCACATATTATATAATTTCTAATTAAAATCCATTTATGACTTGCTTGCTGTTAAAATTACATTAGATAAAATTACGGATTAAAGTGGTCAGTGTTAGCAGTTATACTCTTGATAGGGAGAGGAGAGACATTAATTGTCTAGCGGTCCCACGTTTGGTTTGTTTGCTTGGTTTTGTGGGAAGGAAAAAATATCACTTAGAGAAGGTTGTATGTTTTGGCTGTCTTTTCCAGAAGTTACTAGCAAAGTCTACCTTTGGGCTAGATACGATATAGGGCTGATAAGTGGTGTGTTACTTAAGAGCGATTTCACTATTGAGGCTGCTGGCATTTTCTATAAATTGAAATTTTTAAGAGAGGGGGGCGGAATTTAACCTTTCCTTGGCTTATACATTCTATAAAGTTGCTTTGTTGTCATATCTTCAGATATGTGGTACTGATGTGTTATTATTTCTCATTTCTGGAATGAAAAAGGCTTTAAGAGTGAAGTGTAAGTTCTTACATGCTTTTCACCTTTTAATTCTAATGGAGTAAACACCACAATGAAAATATTGAGTGAATTGTAATATTAACAAATTATATTCTGCAGTTTCAATTATGAACAGCTCTTACCCATTTCCCGAAAATAAACAACCCACTCTCCCACCAAGTAATATAAAAACTCTAATTGATAGCAGCATAGAAATATTTTTCCAGTGTGTTTTAAGATGCACTTTCTGGGCTGACACTGGTTTTGCAAACATGCTGCAAGAATTTCAGTAACAAAAGCATTATGCTCTTTCTTAATAGCAAAATTGGAGAAGAACAATCAGCAGAAGATGCAGAAGATGGGCCTCCTGAACTCCTGGTATATGTTGGCTTTCTTATGCAAGATGAAATGTCACATGCAGATTGGATTCTGTCATTGATTCCATGTATATGAAAATGAGCCAGAACTTCAAATTCTAGTTCTTAATTTCCAATTGGAGATCTTGGAGGTTGTTGTAATTGGGGTTTGACATTTATTGAAAATAGGAAATAGAGCCTAGTAGGTTTTGGCCAATGTTTCATTAAGAATAATTCCAGCTCCTGGGAAACAGTGTATAGTAACTCCTCATTGTGGGGAAAATTTTTAATGACTGGATTTTTAAGTTCCCTGCCCAGAAACTAAACTTCCTTGATCTTGTTGATGCCAATAGTGCCCATCTCCCTCCTATTCCTAATCAAATCATCTTGGCGGCCCCTTGAAGGTTAAGGTTTATGGGGTGGTGTACTAAGCCTGTGCCCTCCCTCCAAACTGCAGGACAGTGACACCCACCCCTGCCATTGCAAGACTGATGCTCTAACAAAAGATAAGAAACCAAGGCCTTTTTTTGTTCCTATTAACAGTTTATTCATGGAGGACACACCGCCAAGATATCGGACTTCAGCTGGAACCCCAATGAGCCATGGGTCATTTGCTCAGTGTCTGAGGATAACATCATGCAGATATGGCAAATGGTGAGCTAAAATATTTTTTCTCTTAAATAACTATCTTGTAAATGAGAGATTTACTGATATAATAGAAATATTTCAAAAATCTAGATGTATATTGTACCAAATATTTATATAAAGGGAATAATTTTAAAAAACCTTTTCCATTTTAATGACAATTTTTAGTTAAATATACATCTGTCCAGTCAGGAGAAATCTTTGTACGTATCTATAAAAACAGATGTAGATACAGCATGTGCTCTGATTTTCATGATTACTTTTCAACTGGGCTCTTGACATCACTGCTCTATATCCAATGTCTGTTGTGTCATAGACATGGAGAATAGAGAAGCCCTAACTGGTTTGGCTTGGTGGATAGAGCATTGGCCTGTGGACTGAAGGGTTCCGGGTTCAATTTCGGCCAAGGGCACATGCCCAGATTGCGGCCTCGATCCCCAGTAGGGGCGTTCAAGAGGCAGCCAATCAATGATTCCTTCTCATCATTGATGTTTCTCTCTCCCTTCCTCTCTGAAATTTTATATATATATATATACATATATATATATATATATAAAATTTTAAAGAATAAAGGAGGAAAGTGTCAACGAGTGCACATGATACTGAGTGCTCTGAAGATTAGCACTAAGTACACGACCGACATCTCTAAGGCACTGAGGTGTTAACCAACCCTCCTCAACCTCAGGGATATCACTCCCTCTAAATCAGCGGTTCTCAACCTGTGGGTCGCGACCCCTTTGGGGGTTGAACGACCCTTTCACAGGGGTCGCCTAAGACCATCGGAAAACATATATAATTACATATTGTTTTTGTGATTAATCACTATACTTTAATTATGTTCAATTTGTAACAATGAAAATACATCCTGCATATCAGATATTTACATTACGATTCATAACAGTAGCAAAATTACAGTTATGAAGTAGCAACGAAAATAATTTTATGGTTAGGGTCACCACAACATGAACTGTATTAAAGGGTCGCAGCATTAGGAAGGTTGAGAACCACTGCTCTAAATGATGCTTGCAATGCTTTTGGGAAACACCTTTTATGAATAATATAAATAAATAGTGCTTCGGCATCTAGGGGTTATATGTGGAATTATACACTTGCCTGCCTTTCCTCATTAAATTTATTAGAGTGTTTGGGGGTTGGGAAACACAAGGATAACTACTAAATAAACTACTCTAAAAATGTGTCCACTTCCAACACTGAAACACATTGCCCCGTGAATCCAAAAATCTGGATAGAATTATTAAATGCTATTTTTAGATAGTCTTGTAAAAACCATGGGGAGTTATACCTATGAATTAATTTGGTTGTTATCTCCAGGCTGAAAATATTTACAATGATGAAGAGTCAGATGTCACAACATCGGAACTGGAGGGGCAAGGATCTTAAACTCAAAGTATGAGAAATGTTTCTGTTGAATGTAATGCTAACATGAATGCTTGGTTTATCAAGCGCCAAAAAAAGCATTGTATAGTAGGAAATGTTAAGTGGGATGGCATATGGCATTCTTTACCTTCTGATTCTAGCACTTTCAAGTGAGCTATTGCGTTCTGTATCATATCGTAGCTTTTAGGGAAGAAATGTTGCTAAGAAAGAACATGACAGTTTTAAAATACAAGTAGCAGGGTACTGCCTTTGATTAAAGTATTTTAAGTTCTTGTTTTCTGAAACTAAGTGCTTGCTGTTCCCAAATATGCAAGAATAACTTTTACACTTTTCCCCTCCAACACTTGTTGATTGGCTTTGCAGAAAATAAAGTTTGAAAATAAAATTTGTTTTATTCTTTTAGAACCTGGGTAGGGATGTGTGTCTGTCTGTCCCCTTTATTGAGGTGTGTGTTTGTGTGTGTGTCTGTCTGTCTCCCTTTCTCGTGAGCATTTCCTGAATTTCTTTCTACAGTGCATGACAGTATCCTAAATGCAAAGGTGGGAGAAGTTAGGTGTCTATTTTGTGTTTGGTAGATTTGTAAACCTAGAGAACTACCTTAACTTCTGTGTCATTTGACCCACACCCTGTTTATGCTTTAACTTTGGGAGTGTTTAAAGAAACACTAGATTCCCCCCCTCCCCCCAAAAGAATGAAAGAAAGCTTGTTTGCTTACATGACAGGGATCTATAGAGGGGACAAAACCAGCTTACAAGCTGGCCCCTCAACCTATATTGTAAGGCCTGCCAGCTAGGAATGGCTTTCACGTTTATTTTTTGAATGCTTAGACAAAAATAGAAACAAAAATATGTGACAAAAACCTTGTGTGGCCCACTATACCTAAAATACTATACCCCTGACTTAGAGAAAATTTAATGTTACATTTTGCTCATTATAAGGTCTTTCCTGTGTGTCTCTCTGTGTATAACAAATACCTATATATACTTAGTCCCCTGTTATTTAAATAGGTACACCCTGGAATGTGCTAAGAGTAGCCAAGACTGAAAAGGTACCAACAAACAGTGGTTTGGCTACATGAAATGGGTCTTCTGCCACCCAGAGGATAAACGGTGCCCCATCCCTTAAAGTCCAAGAAACCAACTACCTACACCTTTCTTTGGACTTTACTGTTATATATAATTAAGGCCATGTGGATAAAAAGAATACACAGAAGCTGTTAAATTATCATACATATTTACTTAATCTATACAGAATTGAGTAGATAAAATCAGATTCACATTAGTGAAAAATCTCTACAAAATGTCCTTGAAAAGCAAAACAAGACTGCCTCTTAACAATTCGTATCCTCATGAAAGACGTGGGCTGTAAAAATAAAGCAGTGTGTTTAGCACAAACTAGAAGATATCTGCATCATTTTTTCACAGTTATTTCCATCTACAGTCTGAAAGAGGTAGATTTTTTTCTGCAACACCTGAGAATTGAATTGTGATAACCAGGTGTTTATAATAAAGGCAGTTGCATACATAACTAAAAATACTGGTCTCAAGACCAAGAAATGTACTCCTACAAGTCAGGATGAAATGGTCCATTTTCTCTACTGCCACTATAAATACACATAAGATTCCATGGTGGTACAACAAGTGCAATTGAAGTGAATTTGACATTTAACCCTTTTCTGGGCCAGCCTAGTAGCAGTACAGTGTTCTAGAATATATTAGGTACAACAGCGTGCTACGAAGCCACAACACTGGGCTGGTGAGGTGACTGCTTTAGGAGAGTGTCCTTCTCAGGGTCCCATATATTTTTATTCACAGGATAATGGGAGGACAGATTCTGAAAGGACACCAAATGCATCCAAGACAGAATCAATATCCTTTAAACACCATGGTAGCATCTAGCTAAAAATACATAGTAGTAAGCCAAAAGCAGCAGGCCAAGTACTGTTAATCACATTTTTATAAAGCCCTTGAAAATAGGCAACAGGTCCAAAGATTTACAGTCTTCCACACAAACACCACAATGAGACGTGGTGGGCTACACAAATGGCTTAAAACATTAATAAGAGCTGTACATCCAGCAGAATTTTTGTGAAATGTGATTAGTACTAATTTTAAAGTAGATATTTCTGATAATACATACCACCATTTCCTCTCTGGGAAATGAGTCCAATATTTCATTTAGAAGCAGGGGGGAGGGGTATTTATAAGAGGCTGTTTGAGGGAGGGTATGATTGTTTCTGTTTCAAGCTCATTTTGACAGAGTGATTAGATAACCTACTTTGTGGATTTCTTTTCCTCTACCATCTGGCCCCTTGATTAATATGACCGATGGTGGAAGCTTAGATATAATCCTCCACTCCAGGTGCTGTTTCCTATCTACTGGACAATTTTCAATTCTTTCAACACAGTTTAGACCATGAATGTGAACAAAGAGTTTATTCAGTCTAGTAAGCAATTTAAGAAGTGTCAGTTTGGTAGTTTTGCTCAGTGGAATGTGCTAACATTAGTTGTACTGGAGCCTTTTTATCTCATAAAGTATTTCAATGCAAATTATACTAGGGACAAAAATCAAAACTTTAATCACTGCAGCTGAGCAATCATTTACTACATTTGACACTGTAAAGAACAAAGGAAAATTAATCCAAAGATGATGTGCTTAATTTCAAAAGTCCCCCCATTCCAAGTGTAGAGATATTGATAATACTGTTTTTCTTTATAAAAACAGTAAGAAAAGGGTGAGAAACAGATGGAAAGCATTCATAATACATCCTGACTACTTAACTGTGCAAAGTTTTCCCAAAGTTAAAAATGTTGGTTCCAGTCTTTCTGTTTTGGAAATGAAATGAAATCAGTTTCAGTTGAATAGAGAACTTGGCTGATAGGACTATTTTAAAAGTTGAACACCAAGTTTAAATAGCCAGAAGGTAGTGGAGGGACTTCTGCTTGGTGAAAGCTACACATTAACTTACCTTCATTGTCTTAGAGGGATATCAGTAACTGCTTTCTGTGGGAAGTGGAGGATGTGTACCCAAATGGAAAACAAACCACCTACCCCATAATAAGCTTCTGGGTGGTCCAAATTCACCACTGGTTCTAACTAACCTGAAACTGAAGCAGTATGACTTAGTTACATAAACATTAAGCCTGTTTGTCGAATTATTTGCCTGCATATACTACATTGTTTACATGATACAATAGTCTGCCAAAACTTTGAGGAAATTGAGGCTACGACCACCTCAATTTGTCGAGTGATATATTATAAAAAATACTTGGAATTAAATATGCTGTTTGTTTCTGTCCCAACCCTAGAGGGGTTTTTTACTTGGCATTTAAATGGGTTATTAAACAAAACTAATCATCTTGATGTTTTCTTTTATTTATTAATATTGATGGGGGGCCAGGACGTTTAAATGAGTTATTGTTTTCACATCAAGGAACCATTATCAGGACAAAGTTCTCTTGTAATGAATGGTCGGCCCTGTCTTGAGTGAAATTTTAATTAGGATGATTTTGTGCAAGGAGCAGTGAAGAAAGGACAAGGCAAATGACCACATGCATTCCAATGAAGGGAAACGAAGCAGATGTGCCACACAGCTGAGGAAAACTATTCAAAACTGCTAAGCAGCCTCCTGTACCACCTAAGTCCAGTAGTTCTAAGAAAATACAGATATGGTAGAAAAAGTAAGAAAATTTTCACCACAAAACCAATAATTACTACTAACAGAGAAAGTTATACACAAAATAGAGCTCTCAATACAGTGATCGTACTTCATCTCAGTCTACTGACTCGATGGTTGGCCCGGTGCCTAGGGACGCGGCCTTGTGTGCGGCTGGCTTCTCCTTGGCTGCCTTGGGCGAGGCCACCATGGGGACTCCAGCACCGCTGTTCCAGGCAGTGTTCAGCTCCTTAGGAGAAGCCAGGGCTGCACAGGGCTGTGTCACACGCGGTGCTAGTTTTGCACCTGCCACTTTCCCCGAGACCTGTTCCTTTAGGACTTCCACCTTCTCGTTGAGCTCATTCCTCTCCGTCTGAAGAGCCCTGCACAGCTTCTCTAACCGTTCCAGTTTTATTTGAAAGGCCTTGTACTCTTTATCGCGGACGGTTTTCTGTAGGAAAAAAAAAGATGTATGTAACCTCACTGAGGATGAATTGGGTTACTGGATACCAAAAAATTAAGTAATCTGAGCCACATTGGAAAGTACTTGTTTAATCTCTTCATGAACATGTTCAATTCTTCAAGCATCTAACGTTCTAGCTAGCTTCACTGCAGACACATCTATGAATACCACAGGCTATTTGTAATACAATATTGTTTTAAGGTGACAAAATTCAATTCCCTTTGTCATGTTTCTTAAAACCAAAATACACTTTTAACATTTTATAGGCCTGGCTGGCGTGGCTAAGTGGTTGAGCATTGATTTGTGAACTAGGAGGTCACAGTTCGATTCCTAATCAGGCCATATGCCCGGGTTGTGGGCTTGATCCCATGAGGTGCATGGTGATCAATGATTCTCATCATTGATTATTTCTCTCCCTTCCTATACCTTCCTCTCTGAAATCAAAATTTTTTTTTAAATCATTAAAAAAAGAAACACATTTTGTATTGATGAAATATTCAGGAAATTCAAGAGACTAATTCATCACAAACTAGTAGATGAAAATTAAGGGCCACCCTAACCAGTTTGGCTCAGTGGATAGAGCATCGGCCTTCGGACTGAAGGGTCCCAGGTTCAATTCCGGTCAAGGGCATGCACCTTGGTTGCGGGCACATCCCCAGTAGGGAGTGTGCAGGAGGCAGCTGATCGATGTTTCTCTCTCATCAATGATTCTAACTCTCTATCCCTCTCCCTTCCTCTCTGTAAGAAAATCAATAAAATACATATTTTTTTAAATTAAGAGCCTGATTAAAAACAACTCATTTTTGCATAGATTTCCTTTCTACCAATTTTCAGGTGAGAAGATCGAAGGTTTGAAATCTAGTGTGTGTAAACAATACATTTCAGCTTTAGAAGACTGCCTTTTTGAACAGACCAAGTTAAAACAGAAAGGGACCAGAGTTGTTCACCTGTTCTCTCACTGGGAAAGCTGACCAGTGCTTCTTGAGGCGGGGGCCCTGTTACCCACAGCACATCAGCACCAAGAAAGCCAAATTATCTGACCCCACCCAGGCATAGTGAATCAAACATGGCGTGAGCCTAGCAGTCTGGGTCTGTCTGAACAAGCTGGAGTTGATGCAAGCTCAAGTTTGAGAAACCCTACTCTACACAAAAGCAAAATCTAGATGCTTTACAGCTTCTCCAACACAAGCCTGGGCTAATGCACTGCAGACAGAGTAGGGAAGTTAATGCTTCATGCGGGCCCTACACCTACAACTGAGCTTTTCTGCCAGGAAAGCCAGCACAGGTTCCACTCAGCAATCCACCTGGCTCTGGCCAGAGTCCTGAACTATAGCACGAGTGTCACAGCACACACACCCTGCCCTGATATATAACTGAACTGTATGAGTCCCCATGACTAAGAACACACCTTAGTCACGGGAAACCACCTCACCTCTTCAGCCATCTGCAGAAGCGCTTTGTTATTGTTTTCCCACTTGGTACGCCATAATATTGTTTCTTTTTCCAGTTTTTTTATTTTCTTTGTCATCTGTGAATCAACACAATCGCAAATTTAAATTCAAAGTACCATGTCTTAGCTTAAAGTTCCTGTCCCACCACAAAAACCTTTGAATATTCCTCCCCACCCCCATCACTGCACATGCCTGGCCCAGCTGACAGCTGTGCCTGAATGCTGGTAGCAGAGCTTATTTCAGAAGCTTCTAGGAACCAAAGCAGGGGTTTCATATTATGAGAAAAAAAAAACTAATCTCAATTTTGAGGTAGCAGCACATGGAGGAAGCTGTCACACATCACACTGAACTCAGTCAAGTTGGAGTGTATCTTTCATTCCATGTGGGGGGGTAGCAAGAGGTGAGAACCTCCTTCTCCCCAAGTTGTACGAAAAAAATGGCCATGTTTGTGAGTTTTCTGTCTGAATTGGATAATTCATCTGATCCTTGGAAGAACCCCAAAAAGATTAAAAATTGGGTGCTCTACCACAACCTCTGAGACATCAGTTTCAGAACTAGAGGCAGCATAATTTAGTGATGACTCCAATAACGAAATTTGCTAATAATAAAATGGGTCCAGAAATAAAAAAAATGTTTTTAAACCTATGCTACATGACCCCAGTTTTCTTAAGTTCAGAAGGAGATATACCTATGCTCATCAATGAGCCCCATATTCAGGATTCCTTTATGCAGCATTGTCCCTCAGCTCTGATCCCAGTGGAGGCACCGAGCCAGATGCTGGTAGCAAGGAACAAAGATAAGACAGCCAGTGCTGCTCGGTGCATGGGTTACCCATGAAACTACAAGGCTGAGTGGGACAAAGGCTGTGGAAGAAGCCATGAAAGATCTTGGTTGAGTGCTAACCAACAGTGATCTCTAGCCACTAGCAGAGAGGAAATGTGTTCCAGTCCAGAGGATTCTCCAGAAGGATCCTGGATTGGGGAGCCCACGTCTTAAACTCTTTTACCTCGACAGTGCCCATGCATTGGATGGAGCCCACAGCTACAGTGTTCACTGTGTGTAAGACTCCCCCCTCGACTGGAGCCTCAGCTGAAGGGACTGGCAGGCGGAACTAATCTGCAGCTCACTGAATTCTACAGATTACTGAGTCTAAAAATATCTGAAGGTAGTAATTTGAGCACTTAACATGGCTAAGCACTATCTAAAATACTCTACTTTATGAAGGGAAGGTATTTTTGTTATTTTTAACAAGGAAGGAACAGAAAGGTGCAGAAAGGTTAAATAACTTGTCTATGGTCACACATTATATGATGCAGTAGGGACATTAACCCAGAACCAACACGTAAGATTTGGTAATAGTCATGGCTAATACCTACCAAATGCTTACAAAGTGCAAGACACTGCTGTACTACTCCCCAACCCACCACCACTTTTAAAAAGCCCCCATTTTTAAGGGGAATATGCTAAGTAAACTAAGGATGGATGGGTATGGATGTATTTTGGTTCTTAGTTGACATCAAGGAAATCTCTTTCCTTAATGTAGGCAGGAAAATGAAACAAAAGCCAAACAATTGGTTTGGTTGAGGGGAAAAAAATTCAGTGGGACTACAGTTAGCACAAAAGAAAAGCTAAAAAGGTAGGAACACCAATATATACATATCAACTAACCAAAATAGGCAATTATTGTTTCAGGCTTGTATGTCTTTAAATAATTTAATCTCCAAGGACACAGAACTATGTGAAGGGGGAGTGGGGGAGAGGAATCACCTGAAATGAATAAAACATGACACACACACAAAAAAAGAAACCACTTTATTTCTAACAAATGGTATTTAATAGAGGAATTTGCTTTAATAAAGACAATTTAAGAGCACAGAGATCACCAGCTTTGTGGGGTACACACAGGGCAAAATAGCCAAATATGATGTTACTGGAGGATCAGAAAAGATGGAAGATAGTACCATAAGAACAAACTCATCCAAGTAGTGATCATGCTTAAAATAGCTTCTTTTTCAAATTCCCTTTTAAGTAACATTCTACTAAAAATATGCAAATACCTTTTCCATTTCCTGCCGGAAGGTTGTAAACAGTTCGTTGCTTTTTGCCATGGTAGTCTGGAATTCTTCAAACTTATCCATATAAAGAGAAAGCTACAGAAAAAGGTATAACATATTCTGAGTTCCAGGTAAACAATTTAAAATCCCAAAGACTTTCATAATGAACACACTATGGTTAAATGTTAATTGTTACACAACTGACAGAAATAAGAACAAATGCCAAAAACAGATGTGAATAAACTATTTTAAACAAATAAGAACAAATGTGCATACAATCCTTGGACAGTAGGCATAGATGGCTGAAGTCCTAATAACCAACAGAAATGCACCAAAACTTAGGAAATCTGTTGATTTAACCATCTTTTCAGATGTAATGTTTAAAATGTAAAAATATTTACTAACTTCATTCTGCCAATTATATTAAAAATTGGAGAACTTCCCAGGCAGCATGGCTCAGTGGTTGAACATCAACCCATGAACCAGGTCAGTTTGACTCCCGGTCAGAGCACATGCCCAGATTGTGGGCTCTATCCCCACAGCTGATCAATAATTCTCTCTCATCATTGATGTTTCTCTCTCTCTCACTTCCTCTGAAATCAATAAAAACATATATTTTTTTAAATATTTTTTATTGATTTTTTACAGAGAGGAAGGGAGAGGAATAGAGAGCCAGAAACATCGATGAGAGAGAAACATTGATCAGCTGCCTCCTGCACACTCCCTACTGGGGATGTGCCTGCAACCAAGGTACATGCCCTTGACTGGAATCGAACCTGGGACCCTTCAGTCCGCAGGCCGATGCTCTATCCACTGAACCAAACCAGTCAGGGCTAAAAACATTTTTTTAAAGGAAAAAACTGTACTAGGTAAAGAACATTCTTTTAGAATACTACCTGCATAATTCTTAGCTTGACATTCAAAGATATCTTTCCTTGACGTAGGCAGGAAAATAAAAGCCAAAGAACTGGTTTGGTTGGGGGAAAAAGAATTCAGTGGGAGTACAGTTAAAAAGAAAAAAGCTAAAAGGTAGAAATACTGATTTTTCTTTTAACTCCTACTCTCAGAGAATTTTTATACTAGCTCATAAAATAATGCTAACCAAGAGGCCAAGAAGAATACAGAACAGGGAGTCACCTCCCCCTAGAACAGGAATTCAGAGAAGGGGGTATACAATAGGGGTCAGAACAGAATAATTAGGGAAAGTTTCAGGTGGGCGAGGCCTGACCTAGGCCTCAAGGGTAGGCTGAATTATTTTAGACCAGAAGGGAACCTTTTAGAGTCCATCTAATATGATTATTTTCAGGATGAGAAAACAGGCCCAAAGAAATACAATGTTTTGCTCAAGGTCACACAATACATGTAAGGAAAGCAGAGAAGAATAAAAGATCATCAGTCCTAGCTGGTTTGGCTCAATGGAGCATTGGCCCTCAAACTGAAGGGACTCGGGAATAGGGAGTTCAATTCCAGTCAAGGGCATGTACCTCTATCGCAGGCTCGATCCCTTGGGGCGCTCCGGGGCCATGTGGGAGGCAACCAATTGATGTCTCTCTAACATCGATGTTTCTCTGTGTCTTTCCCCTTCCCCTCCACTCTCTCTAAAAATCAATGGAAAAATGTCCTCATGTGAGGATTAACAACAAAAAGATCACCAGAGGCCAAGAAACAGCATAAGTGAGGCCTTTTCACTTTTAGCAGTGCTGCATGAGGAAAATTAAACCACCATGTGAACAGACCTGACCTAGGCCTCAAGGGTAGGTTGGAGAGGGAGTAGGATGTGAAACTGACAGAACCAACCCACCAGTTATCAGGTGGGATGGGCATATAGAGAGCACTTAGAAGCAAGCTCTGCTGAATGTGGGAGGGAGAAGCAGACTAGAAGCACTGTTACCAGTGACAAGCTAGATAGCCAAAGCATGCCTGCAGAAAGGTGAGGGCTAGGGCAAGGATGAAGACATTTAAGGGAATATTGCAGAAGAGTGCAGAGGACTTGTGAGCAGTCTGTAAAGGGACACACAATGACAGTGCCTCTGAGGCTGCTGGCCTGGAGGTGGGAACAACAGCAGTGCTCAGGCAGAATAGGGAGTTCTGGTACTTTAGGGAGATATGAAGTTACGGCAGTTTTTATTAATGCTTCGTTTTTATTGAAGATGGCACACACAGGCAGACTGCCCCATCTGAGAGGCCAATGCTGGCCCACTCTGGTAGTCAGTCAGTGGGAACTACCATGACACCTGGACTTATGTGGCTGGATTTACAACACAGTGGGTCAAGATACACCAAGTCTATGAGATCATCAACAAGTTCTGGAAACTGACATGGTAAGAGCACAGAATGAGACCGACTTTTGGGAAGGACAGCCACATTTAGGGAGCGGGAAAAGGAAGAGGTGACAGCAAAGGAAACAAACTAATGATCAAATTACATGACACAAGGTGACACAGATCAGAAAAAAGTTGCACCGGGTCCAGCCAGCATGGCTCAGTGGTTGAGCGTTGACCTATGAACCAGGAGGTCATGGTCTGATTCCTGGTCAGGACACATGCCTGAGTTGCAGGCTTAATCTCAAGTAGAGGGAATGCAGGAGGCGGCCGATCAATGATTCTCATCATTGATGTTTCTCTCTCTCCCCTCTCCCTTTCTCTCTGAAATCAATAAAAACATATATTTTTTGGACGGAAATGGAGGAGAGCATGTGCTGGGGGATGGGGATGGTCGGGGAGAGGTCAATGGAAGAAAAAGGAGACTTATGTAATATTTTAAACAATAAAGAATTTAAATATATATATATGCGTTTTTAAAATCCACCACCACCACCACCACCATAGCCTGGCCAGTGTAGTTCAGTGGTTGAGCGTTGACCTGTGAACCTGGAAGTCATGGTTCAATTCCCGGTCAGGGCTGATGACTGGGTTGCAGGCTCAATTCCCAGTGTGGACCATGTAGGAGGCAGCCGATCAATGATTCTCTCTCATCATTGATGTTTCTATTTCTATCTCTCTCCCTTCCTCTCTGAAACCAATAAAAACCAAATCTTTGAAAAATAACTAATTTTGAGTCCTTACATTAAAGAAACTAATTATATAATAAAACTTTTAAATGAGTAATACTTTTTTCAACAGAATGTAATCCAGTTAATTGAAAAAGGGTGAATTATAGGTACAAACGCCTAATTTCCCTTGTTCATAAACACATGGGAAGTCTTTTCTGTACCTTTTCGTTGAGAGGGGAGGTATATGGTACCCTTACTCCACACAAGGCAACCATAAAGGAAGATTGCGTTAGGAAAAACCTAAGGGGTCTGGATTGAAAAATAGGGAGGCAACAAAGAAAAGCCCAGGCCCAGATGGCTTCATAGGTGAATTCTACCAAACATTTAAATGAGATTTCTGATTATTCTCAAATTCTTCCAAAAAATTAAACAGGAGGGGTCACTCCCAAACTTATTTTACAAAGCCAGCATTACCCTGATACCAAAGCCAGATAAGGATACTACAAGAAAATTACAGCCCTAACCGGTTTGGCTCAGTGGATAGAGCTTCGGCCTGCGGACTGAAAGGTCCCAGGTTCGATTCCGGTCAAGGGCATGTACCTTGGTTGCGGGCACATCCCCAGTGGGAGGTGTGCAGGAGGCAGCTGATCGATGTTACTCTCTCATTGATGTTTCTGACTCTCTATCCCTCTCCCTTCCTCTCTGTAAAAAATCAATAAAATATTTTTTTTTTAAAAAAGAAAATTACAGACCAACACCCCTAATGAACATAGATACAAAAATTCTCAACAAAATACTACCAAACTGAATTTTTTAAATTTTTATTTTATTGATTTTTAAAGAAAGGAAGGGGGTGGGGAGATAGAGAGAGAGAAACATCAATTTGCTGTTCCACTTCTTTATGTATCCATTGGTTGCTTCTTGTACGTGCCCTGACCAGGGATGGAACCTGTAACCTTGGAGTATCGGGATGATGCTCTAACCAACTGAGCTACCTGGCCAGGGCCAAGCAAACTGAATTCAATCGTCAATGATCAAATGGGATTTACCCCGAGATGCAAGAATGGTTCAATATATGTAAATCAATAAATGTCATACACCAAAGATAAAAATCATAATTGCCTCGATAGATACAGAAAAGACATTTGACAAAATTCAACATCCATTCATGATATAAATGCTCAACATATTTGGCAGAGAAGGAACATACTTCAACATAATAAAGGCCATATATGAAAGACCCACAGCTAACATCATACTTGACAGTAAAAGGCTGAAAGCTTTCCCTTTAAGATAAAAATAAGATAAGGGTGCCCACTGGCACTACTTCTACTCAACACTACTGGAATGCCTAGCTAGAGCAATTGGGCAAGAAATAAAAGGCATCCAAATCAGAAAGGAAGAAGTAAAATTATCTCTGTATTGCTGATGATCTAATCTCATATATAGAAAATCCAAAGACTCAACCAAGACAGAACGAATTCAGTAAAGATTAAAAAAAAAATCAACATATAGAAATCAGTTCCGTTTCTATATACTAACAACAAAATATAAAAAAATCAACATATAGAACATAATCATCCTGGTTTACAATAGCATAAAAAAAGATAAAATACTTAGCAATAAGTTTGAAGAAAAAAAAGAAAGATCTATACACTGAAAACTATAAGACACTGATGAAATTGAAGAAGACAGAAATAATTGGAAAGATATAGAAGAGTAATTAGTACTATTAAAATGTCCATACTACCTAAAGCCATTTATATAGTCAATGCAATAGAACCAGGTGCCTGGTTCTATTCCCTATCAAAATTCCAATGGCATTTTTTTTTTTCATGGAAATAGAAAATAGCAATCCTAATATTTGTATGGAACCACAAAGAACCTGAACAAAAAAATCTGTAGGAAGAACAAAACTGGAGGTGCTATGCTTCCTGATTTCAAACTATACTACAAAGCTAAAGTAATAAAACAGTATGGGACTGGCATAGAAAGAGACCAATGGAACAGCACTGAGATCCAAGAAATAAACCTACACAAATATGGTCAAATAGGCTGATGAAAACCAAGATGGCGGCATAGGTAAAGACCGGAGTTTGCTGCTTAGCACAACCACTTCAAGAATACAACTAAAAGACGGAACGGACAGCATCCAGAACCACAAGAAGGCTGGCTGAGTGGAAATTCTAGAACTAGAAGGAAAGAGAAAAGCATACCGAGACACAGAGGAGGTGCGGTGCGGAAGTAAAGTACGGAGGAACGGAGGCGCATGCAGAGAGGGCTGGCAGCTGAGGACATGGTTGTCTTTTTCAATTGGGAGAGAGTCTCAAGCTCTGAGCTCAGTTTCAGGCGAGTCTCGGGGGACCCAGACTCATACGGGATAAACTAGACTGTTTGGCATCGGTCGGAACTCGAGCGCAGCTTTCTCTCAGAGGTGCTTGCAGCGATTGCCAGGACACTGAGAAGCGGGGCCTCTGAGGGCAGCTATAGCTGCTTGCTCCGCCCTGTTGACCCCCTGGGATCCCCGCCCCGCCCAAGCTGTGCGCCGGCTTTTGCATATGAAAGGCCTGGCCCTTTGCAACCTGAAAATTATCTAACAAACTGCAGCTGGCCCAAGGCCCCACAGCAACTCACATTGCTTCACAGCTGAGCTCCTGCTGGGTAGCCTCAGGTAGAGGCTAAATTAGCACCTCCTTAGAGCTCCAGGAGCCAGTGTACCCAGTGGTCAGAGTGGGACCATCCAGATTACAACTCCTCAGATCCATAAGGGACACACTCAGGGGGCAGATTCAGTGAGCACCAAAGCCCCACTGAAGCAAGTCTTGCCCCAGAGGGGTGTCTCCAACACAGAAGTTCTCCCACTGCAGACACAGCTGATTCTCATAGCCAATTGGCCTGGAGGTCAATTCCTCCCAGTGATACCTACAACAATCAACGCTTAACTACAACAAGACTGTGCACACAGCCCACAAGGGGGTGCACCAAGAGTGTCCACCTCAGGTAATTGGGGAGGCTGAGCCACTGGGCCCTATAGGACACCTAGCACAGAAAGCCACTCTATCAACACAGGGAAGCATAAAAAATGCGGAGACAAAGAAACAGGACACAAATGACAGAAATGGATGAAAGCAAACTACTGGATATAGAGTTCAAAACCACACTTTTAAGGTTTTTAAAGAACTTTCTAGAAACCACCGATTAATTTAGTAAGACCCTCAAAAAGTCTGGTGAGACCGCCGATAAATGTAGTGAGACCGCCGATAAATGTAGTGAGACCCTCAAGAAATCTAGTGAGACCCTCGAGGTTATGAAAAAGGACCAACTAGAAATTAAGCATACACTGACTGAAATAAAGGATATTATGCAGAGTTCCAACAGCAGACTAGAGGATCGCAAGAATCAAGTCAAAGATTTGAAATACAAAGAAGCAAAAAACACCCAACCGGAAAAGCAAAAGGAAAAAAGAATCCAAAAATACAAAGATAGTGTAAGGAGCCTCTGGGACAGCTTCAAGCGTACCAACATCCGAATTATAGGGGTGCCAGAAGAAGACAGAGAGCAAGATATTGAAAACCTATTTGAAGAAATAATGACAGAAAACTTCCCCTACCTGGTGAAAGAAATAGACTTACAAGTCCAGGAAGCGCAGAGAACCCCAAACAAAAGGAATCCAAAGAGGAACACATCAAGACACATCATAATTAAAATGCCAAGAGCAAAAGACAAAGAGAGAATCTTAAAAGCAGCAAGAGAAAGACAGTCAGTTACCTACAAGGGAGTACCCATACGACTGTCAGCTGATTTCTCAACAGAAACTTTGCAGGCCAGAAGGGAGTGGCAAGAAATATTCAAAGTAATGAATGCCAAGAACCTACAACCAAGATTACTTTATCCAGCAAAGCTATCATTCAGAATGGAAGGTCAGATAAAGAGCTTCACAGATAAGGAAAAGCTAAAGGAGTTCACATCACCACCAAACCAGTATTATATGAAATGCTGAAAGGTATCCTTTAAGAAGAGGAAGAAGAAGAAAAAGGTAAAGATAAAAATTATGAACAACAAATACACATCTATCAACAAGTGAATCTAAAAATCAAGTGAATAAATAATCTGATGAACAGAATAAACTGGTGATTATAATAGAATCAGGGGCATAGAAAGGGATGGACTGACTATTCTTGGGGGGGAAAGGGGTGTGGGGGATGCAGGAAGAGACTGGGCAAACATCGTGCACCTATGGATGAGGACAGTGGGGGGGGGGGCGGATGGTGGGGGGGGGAACCGGGTGGAGGGGAGCTATGGGGGGAAAAAGAGGAACAACTGTAATCATCTGAACGATAAAGATTTAATTTAAATATATATATATAGTCAACTAATATGTGACAGGGAGGCCAAGAATACTCAATGGGGAAAGGACTGTCTCTTCAATAAATGGTGCTGGGAAAACTGGATATCCACATGTGAAAGAATGAAATCGGACTGCTATCTTAAACACCACTCACAAAAATTAACTTGAAATGGATTAAGAACATAAACATAAGACCTGAAACCATAATACTCCTAGAAGAAAACAAAAGTAAAAAGCTCCTGATAGTGGTCTTGGCAATGATTTTTTTGGATCTGACACCAAAAGCACAAACAACAAAAGCAAAAAAACCACAACTACATGGAAAAGCTTCTGCACAGCCCAGTTTAATCTCCTCTCTGCCTACCAACAAAGATGGGTGCTTTCTCTGCTGAGAGCCACATGCTTGGAAACTGTAGAAATAGTATGTTCCAAGATTCTAATGCAGCAATAAATGTACAAGAAAACAGGATTTCTAAAACTTAATTATATGACAACATGGATCACCCTGAGAACATTAGGCTAAGTGAGGAAAGTTAGGCAGAGAAAGATAAATACTGTATGATATATCACTTAAATGTGGATACTAAAAAAGCTCTTAAAAACAGAGTAAAATGGTGGTTACCAGAGGATGACAGGAGGGGAAATAGAACAGATATTGTTAACTGGTACAAACTTGCAATGAATACTACGGCCATACTGTACTACTCAGAGATATTGTGGGTTCAGTTCCAGACCACCACAATAAAGTGAATATTGCAATAAACAGTCACAAACTTTTTGGTTTCTTATTGCATATCACGTTATGGTTACGCTATACTGTAGTCTATTAAGTGTGCAATAGCATCATGTCTAATAAAACAATGTACAGCCTTGCCAGTTTGGCTCAGTGGTTGAGTGTTGACCTATGAACCGGCAGCCAACCAATGATTCTCTCTCATCATTGATGTTTCCCTCTTTCTCTCCCTCTCCCTTCCTCTCTGAAATAAAAAAATATTTTTAATAAAAAAATATTTTTTAATCAGTAAAAAACTTACTTTTAAAAAAAATGTACATGCCTTAATTAAAAACATTTAGCTAAAACCTGCTAACCATAAAAATATAGGAATCTTCTGTACAGCAGAAGAAACAACAAAATAAAAAGGCAACCTATGGAATGGGAGAAAATATCTGCAAACCATATATATGATAAGCCGTTACTATCCAATTATATAAGGAACTCATACAATTCAACAGCAATAAAACAAACAATCCAATTTAAAAATGGGCAGAAGTTGCCGAAACCGGTTTGGCTCAGTGGATAGAGTGTCAGCCTGCAGACTGAAAGGTCCCAGGTTCGATTCCGGTCAAGGGCATGTACCTGGGTTGCAGGCACATCCCCAGTAGGAGATGTGCAGGAGGCAGCTGATCGATGTTTCTCTCTCATCGATGTTTCTAACTCTCTATCTCTCTCCCTTCCTCTCTGTAAAAAATCAATAAAATATATTTAAAAAAAAATAAAATAAAAAAAATAAAAATAAAAATGGGCAGAAGTCATGAATAGACATTTTTCCAAAGACATCCAAATGGCCAAGAGGTACATGAAAAGGTATTCAGTATCACTAATCATCAGGGCAGCAGATTTTCAACTGGTGTGCTACAAGAATTTATCACAGGCACTGACCTCTTTTCCCTTAGATTGTCAAATAAATAAAAAAATGACAACAGCCAACACAACAATAGCAGCCTGGTGTGAATGAGTCAAAATCATACCTTTTCTTTTTAGTCAGATCAGCAAAAAATATTTTTGGCATGCAGGAGAATTTTATTAACTAGTTTGTGTGTGCCATGAGATGAAAAAGGTTGAAAAATCACTGCATCAGGGTAATGCAAACCAAAACCACAGTGAGATACTACCTCATTAGAATGGCTATTATAAAAAAACTAGAGGCCCGGTGCACAAAATTTGTGCACAGGAAGGGGGGAGGATGTCTGACTGATGGCTTAGGCTGAGAGGTGCTCCCCCTGTGGGATCGGGCTGAAACTGCCTCTCCAACATACCCCGAGGGGTCCTGGATTGCGAGAGGGCACAGGCCAAGCTGAGGGACCCCACTGGTGCACGACCAGTCTCAGTCCCAATCGGCCAGACCACAGCAGCAAGCTTACCTACCAGTTGGGAGTGTCTGCCCCCTGGTGGTCAGTGCATGTCATAGCGAGCAGTTGAGCGGCCTTAGCATATCATTAGCATATTACGCTTTAATTGGTTGAATGGCCGACCAGACACTTAGCATATTAGGCTTTTATTATATAGGATAATAAGAGAACAAATGTTGATAAGAATGTGGATAAAAGATAACCCTGTGCAGTGTTGGTGGGAATGTAAATTGGTACAGTATGGAGGTTTCTAAAAAAATAAAAAATAGTGTTACCATATAATCCAGCAATCCCATTTCTGGGCATATATCTGAAATAGATGAAATTACTATCTCAAAGAAGTATCTGCACTCACACTGCACTGTAGCATTATTCACAATAGCCAAGATATGGAAACAACCTAAGTGTCCATCGAAAGATGAATGAATAAAGAAAATGTGGTGTATATACACAATGGAATATTATTCAGCCATAAAAAAGGAAATCTTTCCATTTGTGATAACATGGATGTACCTTTAGAGCATATGCTAAGTGATATAATTCAGACAGAGCAAGACAAATACTGTATGATCTCACTTATATATATATGTGCAATCTAAAAAGATAAAATCATAGAAACAGAGTAAAATGCTACTTGCCAGAGATGAGGCGTGGGGAAAATGAGGAGATGTTGTCAAAGGGTACAAACTTTGTTATAAGATGAATAAGTTTCAGGGATCTAATATACAGCATGGTGACTATAGTCAACAATATTGTACCATATACAAAAAGAAAAAAAGAATGGGCCCTGACTGGTTTGGCTCAGTGAATAGAGCGTCGGCCTGAGGACTGAAAGGTCCCAGGTTCGATTCTGGTCAACGGCATGTACTTTGGTTGCAGGCACATCCCCAGTAGTGGGTGTGCAGGAGGCAGCTGATCGATGTTTCTCTCTCATCGATGTTTCTAACTCTCTATCCCTCTCCCTTCCACTCTGTAAAAAATCAATAAATAAAATATATTTAAAAAATAAAAAGAATGGGAAAAGTAGGGAGAGCCCCATTAAAAACACCACCCTACAGCTCTACCTGGGAGTAGCACTCTATGGTCCCAATGGGAAGTTTTTAAAATGGATTATGGCCGAACCGGTTTGGCTCAGTGGATAGAGCGTCGGCCTACGGACTGAAGGGTCCCGGGTTCGATTCTGGTCAGGAGCATGTATCTTGGTTTCGGGCAAATCCCCACTGGGGGGCGTGCAGGAGGCAGCTGATAGATCTCTCTCATTGATGTTTCTAACTCTCTATCCCTCTCCCTTCTTCTCTGTAAAAAATCAATAAAATATATAAAAAAATAAATAAATAAAATAAAATAAAATGGATTATGTTCTTAGAGCACAAACTTTCAAAGATTTCAGGTTCTATGAGATTGACATTTTGTAGGTCAAAGAAGTCAACTTTCAACAATTTCATGAGGTTCTACTTAATACAAAAAAACTAAAATCTGAAGATTTATCCTTTTTTCTTTAATTGGAAAATTAGCTGACACACATGGGAACAGACTGACAAAGAGAGGAAATACCTGGGATATCATCCTAGTCTGCCTGAGACCTAAGTGTTTCCTGGGATGCAGCACTTCAAGTGCTAAAACCAGAAAAGTCCTAGGCAAATGGGGACGAGTTGGTCACCCTAAATGAAGAGGAAAACTCTAGGACAGTGGTTCTCAAACTTCTGGCCCTTTAAATACAGTTCCTCATGTTGTGACCCAACCATAAAATTATTTTCATTGCTACTTCATAACTGTAATGTTGCTGTTATGAATCATAATGTAAATATCTGATATGCAGGATGGTCTTAGGCGACCCCAGTGAAAGGGTCATTCGACCGCCAAAGGGGTCGCGACCCACAGGTTGAGAACCACTGCTCTAGGAAAAACACGTGATCTACTCTCAGTTCTGGCTGGGAACAAGCAGAAGCATCTTAGGAGATTCAAGGTATATATCAAATGAACCACAGATTTTTCTTATAAATTGTACTATAACCTGCTGTCAAGTTACCTGCTGTTTTAGTTGTACTTCTTGCTGTCTCATTTGTTCATATTTGTGCCTCGATTCTGTTGCTTCCTTTAACAACTAGAAAACAGAAACATTCTGGCAAAATACTAATCGTAATTACAAGTATGACTACAATGTGAAATGACTTGATAAGCGTAATCCTCCCAATCATTATTTTATTAAGAACCCCAAGTCTATAGGTGAAATGTTGTTACACCAAGTGCCAGTTACCTATATCTTCGATCTGTACCACTTATTAACACATAGGAATGTAGGAATAATCTTACTCCTTAGAAAATGTACTGTGGAGGCCTAATAATAGGTTTATAAAATTCAAGACTAAATTATTGTGTTTTAGGTAAAAAATAATTAGAAGTCTAGTATTAGCAGAAAACATGGCTAGGAATCTTGACATATGGGTGCATTAGAAAGCCCCTCTACTCCACAGAGGCAAGATAAAAGGGTATGGAGCTAAGCAACAAAATCAGAGACCTGGTTTCTGATTACTTTTTAAAAAGTGTGTGTGGGGGGGGAGGGGCCTTAATTTATTTGAGCTTCAAGAAAATTATATAATGAAGTTGCATAGTAGGCATCTATGAAATGCAGTCCCTGAAGTAAAATGTCATACATAGTCCAAATAAGCCTCAAAAAGTCCTTAAACCAACCAGAAAACATATATGTATAATGTGCATGTGGATGCATAAATGAAATTACATTCCAACTCTGGAAATAACACCCACGTTTTTAGTTACACCTGGGATAGCACTGTCAGTTCAGACGACAGGATCACGTTGTGTGAACAATGCGTCTCCTCTTAACCCTACATGCACACTCAATGTGACCTGTTCACATCATGAGGGCCACTCAGGAAGGAGTCTTCATGCCAGACCAGCCTCGGGGCCTAGCTAATTTGAGGGAAAGCTGGATGGAACAGTCTTCATTATCATAACCATTTCTCTCTTTTTTTTTTTTTTGGTTAAGCACATATGGTTGAATTGCCAGGTGTTAAATATACATACCCACCCAATGAAATTCCACTGTATTCACAATTATAGACAGGCAATATAATCTAAGCATATACGTACTCTGAGAACAATGCTGAGTGATAAGGGTATAGAGAATTTTGTTAAAATTTTTATCAGAAAATTAAACAAGTAAACAAATAGTTTCCCTAGTTTCAAGGTACTTTATTGAAAACAAAATGTAACAGTATTATATAAGACCCACGGGTAATATTAAACTGAATTGCCAATTTAATGTACTAAATACTGGTGTTATTCTTGAACTTGGTGGCCATTACCTAAAAGTGAAATAAACATTCTAAGCATAGAAAAGTCAAACAAGTGCAAGTCTTTCCAGTAATGTGGTCTAATCTCTCTAGTAAATCTATACAAAAAATTAATAGAAATAAAAAGCCTAATGCTTTCTAACACACACATACCCTTCTCAATCTAGAGCAAAAAACAAAACAAAACAATTACCATGACCCAGGTACTACAATATATGTAGAATAAGTTAACATATTTTAAATGGCTTTGGTTACAATTAGGCAGTAATTTCTTTTTAAGAAACAGAACTTACAAACTCTCTCTCTCTCTGATGTTTTTCATCAGCTTCCTTTATCAGCTGTGAGGTCTGGTGAAGCTTGACATCCACAAGCTGTTGTTGTACTTCCTTATGTTTGAACACCTTATCAATATGCTGCAGGGAAAGTCAAATTCTCCCATCACTTAATGAAAATGGAGCACAACTAGGAAACATAACATGAGTTACAATGCCTTGCTTCTTACTCTGCTTTCCCCACTAATGCCACCAGAGCTAATGACTGTGGCTTTCTGTCTGGCACCTCAAAAATGGGGCCCTCTCCTAACACCCCATTCCCTCTCTTTCGGAGGTGGGCAATCAAGCACCTTGGCAGCCGCATGCCAGTACTTCCAATTTCTAAAATTATTTTTAAAATATTTCTAGTGATTTTAGAGGAGGGAAGAAGGAGAGAGCTAGAAACATTGATGATGAGAGAGAATCATCTATCGGCTGACTTCTGCACACCCCCTACTGGGGATGGAGCCCGCAACCTGGGCATGTGCCCTGACAGGGAATTGAACCGTGACCTCCTGGTTCACAGGTCAATGCTCAACCAATGAGTCACCCTGGCTGGGCCATCTTTTTCTTGATACAGTCTGAGCCTCATCATCATAGTAAGTAGGTCAGAAATAGGAGGTACAGCCCGGCCAGTGTGGCTCAGTGGATGGATAAGGAGCTCAAACTGTTAACTCATGTATCATATACAGAATTTCTGGAGACTTTTTCTCCGTGTTAGGGCTTTATACTCTAATAGAAATTTTATTCTCTACAACAAAAAGATTCTTCAATAAATACATTCTAAGACTAAAGAGCAAAAAGAAATCTTTGTTATAGACTTGAGATACACCAAATAGTGAAAAGGAGAGACTTTATGTGAATCTTGAATAATTTTTCTTTTAAAAAGGGGATGCCCTAACAGGTTTGGCTCAGTGGATAGAGCGTCAGCCTGCGGACTCAAGGGTCCCGGGTTCGATTCCGGTCAGGGGCATGTACCTTGGTTGCGGGCACATCCCCCGTGGGGAGTGTGCAGGAGGCGGCTGATCGATGTTTCTAACTCTCTATCCCTCTCCCTTCCTCTCTGTAAAAAAATCAATTAAAATATATTTTTGAAAAATAAATAAATAAAAAGGGGAGAGCCCTGGTTGGTGTTGCTCAGTGGTTGGAACGCCATACTGTACACTGAAAGGTCACAGGTTCAATTCCCAGTCAGGGCAAATACTTACCTTGTGGGTTCAGTCCCAGTTGGGGAACATACAAGAGGCAAACAATCAGTCAATGTTTTTCTCTCTCACATCAATGTTTCTCTCTCTTTCTCTCTCTAAAATAAAAAATATCCTCAGGTGAGGATTAAAAAAATAATTTTAAAAATTTATAAAAGGGCTCCCGAAACTGGTTTGGCTCAGTGGATAGAGCGTCGGCCTGCGGAATGAAAGGTCCCGGGTTCGATTCCGGTCAAGGGCATGTACCTGGGTTGCGGGCACATCCCCAGTGGGAGATGTGCAGGAGGCAGCTGGTCGATGTTTCTCTCTCATCGATGTTTCTAACTCTCTATCTCTCTCCCTTCCTCTCTGTAAAAAATCAATGAAATATATTTTTTAAAAAAAATTTATAAAAGGGGAAAGAATCAGAAAAATGTGGACAATGACTAGACATTTAACATTAAGTAATTATTGTTAATTTTTGTTGTGAAAGTGGTACTGTGGGTAAACTTAAAAAGGAATCCTTATTTTTTTGAAATATCTTGTCAAATATATATGAATGGAATAATATGGCACCTTGGATTTGCTTCAAAATAACCCAGGAGACAAAGAAAAAAAGTAAACAAATAAACAAAAAAGAACAAAATAACCCAGGGGAAGGTGACAGGAATATAGCTGAAACTATGGTTTCATCTACTGAATCCAGGTGACATATTTTCTCTCTACTTTTGTTTAAGTCTGCAATTGTCCATAATAAAAAGTAAAAAGTGATGAGTGATTAAAATAAAATGATTTTAGAAACTAAGTTTTTGAAGGGCTATATGTAAAATTCTAAATTAATATAATCTAAGGTTTGTCTTGTAAACTGGATACAGTAACCCAGAGCAGATGCCACAATCTTTTTTTTTTTTAAATTTTAATCAATCATTTAAATCTTTTTATGTAAGGAATACAACACAGATAAAAACACAATATTTTATTAACTTAAAAGGCGGGGGAGGCCCCAGCACAGTAGCTCAGTTGGTTGGAGGGTCGTCCCAATAAACTAAGGTTGCGGGTTCAATCCTCAGTCAGGACACATGCAAGAAATCAACCAATGGCCTGGCTGGTGTGGCTCAGTGGTTGAGCATCTACCCATGAACCAGGAGGTCATGGTTCAATTCCTGGTCAGGGCACATGCCCGGGTTGCAGGCTCTGATCCCCAGTAGGGGGGCATGCAGGAGGCAGCCGATCAATGATTCTCTCTCATCATCAATGTTTACATCCCTTTCCCTTCCTCTAGGAAATCAATAAAAACATATTTTAAAATAAAAATAAATAAAAACCCTAATACCGATGCCAGGTCTGTGTACCTCAGTGGTTGAGTGTCGAACACATGCACCAAGAGGTTGCCAGTTTGATTCCCAGTCAAGGCACATGCCAGGGTTGTGGGCTTGATCCCCAGGATGGGCATGCAAGCAGCAGCCAATCAATGATTCTCTCTCATCATTGATGTATCTATCTCTCTCTCCCTTCCTTTCTCTGAAATCAATAAAAACATATTAAAAAAAAAACAAACACACCAAGACAAAAACATGCCCAGCCGATGTGGCTCAGTAGTTGAGCATCAACCCATGAACTAATAAGTCATGGTTTGATTCCTGGTCAGGGAACATGCCCAAGTTGCAGGCTCTGATCCCCAGTAGGGTGGCATGCAGAAGGCAGCCAATCACTGTTTCTCTCTCATTGATGTTTCTATTTATCACTCTCCTTTCCTCTCTGAAATCAATAAAAATAAATTTTAAAAAAAGAGGCCCGACTTCCACTATGCATACACAAAAGTTGTACAACACCATGTAACAAGTTTTCATGTTTAGTAGTGAATGGTGAAAAGGAGTTGCTAATGAGAAGCTGTTGAAACAAACAAAACGGGATTACCTCCTCCCTCATCGAGTACTGTTCGATGAGCTTCTTCAGCTTCTCTCCCAATTCAATGTTCTCCTGGCGGAGTCTGGCATTGTGTATGTCATGCTGTTCCAGCTGTGCTTGGATTTCATTTAAAGTAATTTGGAAGTGCGCGGTTGCCTCTTTACGTCGTTCTTCCTCCTCTCGGGCCTGCTGCACATTTTCTTCCTGATTGTGGAAAATAATTTGTTAATGGTAGACCTATGAATAACGTGCTCACAAAAGCTGCTGCTACATGGGTTCATTTACTGCTGCCCTGAAGTGATGCTTCTGAACTCTAATTCCTTCCCTTTAGTTACGACCAGAAGGCTATCATTTAAAAGCAAGCAGCTTTTCCTAAGTAGTTGGAACAATGGGAGAGATGCAAACTGCCCTGCTATAATAAGTACCATGTGACCATCTGAAATACACTATACTGCTAGACAAGTAAGGAGCTTGTCCACCCAGCCGGCTTCCTCCATCTATGTTCACAAGTACCCCCCTCACTGGTTCCACAAGGCAGCATCTTAAAGCAGCCCCAAGAGATAGATCCCTTCTTAGGACATACCTTCTACTTTCTAGGGGCAAGAGGACAAATGGAATCTGTATCTTAAAAAGCCTATTTCCAACTCTTGCTAGGATACATGTATTAAAAGACTATTACATGTCTAAACAAATAACAGTCCAAACAAAATATTGATTTGCTATTGGGGGGGGGGGGGGGGAATACACCTATTTTAATTAACATCTAAATCCAAAGGTTCGAAAGCAAAGAAAAAACCATAGGCTCCCACATCAGGCGCAGATCCATCTCCTGAGTGCTCCTGTATTCTAGGCCTTGGGGATGTGCTGTGGTGGGGAAGTCTGAGGAGATCCTGCTCAGTGAAAATCAAACCGAACTCTGTAAGAGGAAGGACCTGCCCTGTGTCTCTGCTCTTTTTCCTTCTTCCACTGTTGGTACCAATTAATCTTTGGGTGCCTGCTCCCTCTTCCTTTATAATCGGCCAAGTGCTCTTCTAAAAGTACTCAGGAACTGGGTATCTGGCATGGGCAAAGGCACCTTGGCAAGGCAGCTGAGTAACAGCCCAAGGGGGGGGGGGGTTTCAGCACATGCTTTCCCTTCCCAGGCTCATTCTGCCTCTAGTCTGTTCCCACTTGGTTCTCATCGCATGTCAGATTCTCACACGTGGTAATGAACTACATCAGTGCTCAGCAGAAAACTGGCAACTTTGAGCTTCCTAAGCCATAGCTCCAAGCAGGAGAGCTTGCTCTAAACACCTATCTCATCTAGAACCCCATGAGCACCTATGAGGGACCCTAAGCATCAGATCAAGCAAAATAGAAAGATGGTAGCTCTGTCTCCAAGTAGACACAGGACTTATTATTTTAAACTAGAGGTCTGGTGCACGACAATTTGTGCACTGGGGGGGGGGGCCCTCAGCCCAGCCTGCGCCCTTGAGGGACGTCCAAATGATGGCTTAGGCTCAGCCGGACGGACGTCCGGACGTCCTTAGCGCTGCGCCATGGAAGCGGGCCGCTGCACTCGCCAGCTGTCAGCCCGGCTTGTGGCTAAGCGGTGCTCCCCCTGTGAAAGGGCACTGACCACCAGGGACAGCTCCTGTGTTGAGGTCATTCCACCATTTGGTCGATTTGCATATTACCCTTTTATTATATAGGATAGGTACACGCTGATTATAAAAAACTGAGTTAGTCCCACCTGAAAAACAGAACAAAGAACCAACTAACCTTTAACGTCTTATTGTGACGCTGAAGTTCCCTGCAGAGAGACTCTAGTTTGCTTCTTGCCAATATAGCCTTACTGTGCTCACTCTGCAAGTGAACTTTCTCTTTCACAATCTGGGCTTGCTTCTTCTGCAGAATCTTCATTTGCTTCTGAACATTCCTGCTCTCCTCCAGCTAAAATAATAAGCACTTTGCATTTAGGAAGTACACTGAAAACCTTTGAGTTATGGATGGAAGAATTACAGTAAGAGCTATGAACACATTTTCCATATCCAAATGTTATAATGGAATATTTCATTTTCAATTGGTTCATGCCACTCTACTTTGCCAACCTTCTCTTTTCCAGGAAAGTAAGTAAACAATCTAGGGCAGGGAAAATCTTAATCTCTTTACTTTCTTACTAAAAAGAAAAATATGATGTTTGAGGAAAACTTTTCAGGAATCAACACCATCAAGTTTTACTTTTCTTTTTTTTTTTTAAATATATTTTATTGATGTTTTACAGAGAGGAAGGGAGTTAATAAGCTGTGCTCAGGGCTCTTTGTGAGAGAGGGAGGATCATTTGAATTTGCAATATGGAGCAAATGATTCTATTTCAAAGTTATATCAACACTAATGGATAAGATGGCAGCCTTACTGACCTTTCACTGAAGCAAATGATGCTGTCATGATTTCAGAAACAAGAGTGACACCTTGTGGCCTATCAAAACATATCAAGCATCCTTACTGGCAATGTGCACCTACAGCTATTAAAAACGCCTTTATGGAAATTCCTGCTGGAAAAGTAATACTTTTGTAATCTCTCTGTGGCACAACTCCAAGAGGCTGCAAGTTCTGCAGACACCATCTGTAACTCCATTGAGGAATGGAAGTCCCCCAGCCTTCCCAGCCTCAAGGTAACCACAATTCTGAATCTTGTGTTCACTACTCTTTGCTCTCCTCTTTCTTTTATGTCATCTGTGTGTGGTCCTAAAAGAAATCATTTTGGTTTTAGTTGTTTTGACTTTATTGTGGCTACTGCAACTGAGGAACAAAATTTTTTATTTTCTTTCATTTAAATTAATATAAGCTTAAATAGCCACATGTGACTACTGGCTGTTTTGGACAGCACAGCTGTAGATTATATTGCTAGGAGCCATCCAGATTATTCACATGTAGCTATAGACCAGGGAACAGCAAACTTTATATATATCCAGAAGGTAAATATTTTAGGCTTTGCAGGTCACTTAGGATATTTGTTGTGTCATCCTCTTTTTCTAAACAACACTTTAAAAATGTAAAAACTGCTGAGACCGGTTTGGCTCAGTGGATAGAGCGTCGGCCTGCGGACTGAAAGGTCCCAGGTTTGATTCCGGTCAGGGGCATGTATCTGGGTTGCGGGCACATCCCCAGTGGGGATGTGCAGGAGGCGGCTGATCGATGCTTCTCTCTCATCGATGTTTCTAACTCTCTCTCTCTCTCTCTCCCTTCCTCTCTGTGAAAAATCAATAGAATATATTTTTTTAAAAACGATTCCCTCTTTGTCTTTAAAAAAAATAAAATAAATAAAAATGTAAAAACCATTCTTAGCTTAGTACAAAAACAGGCCTCACCAGATTCAGCCAACAGGTTGCATAATATTACACTTTCTAAAAAATACAAAACACACAACACACTGTATTGACCCATTCATTTATCACTGAGCATTTGGGTTGCTTCCAGGTTTTATTACTCACAATGATATGAACATTCTGATGTGCTTCTTCGTACACACATGCAACAATTTCTCTTGGGTGCAAACCTAGAAGTGGGGTTGCTAGGCAGTGATTTCTAATGTTCTATTTCACATTACTATACCAAACTGTTTGCCAGAGTGGCTGGCAAATTTCTCTTCCCATCAATAATTTAAGTAGATCAAGTAGATGCACATCCTTCTCCAAAACTTAGTATGATCTGGTCATTGACAAAAAGCAGTATTTATGATATAGAATAACTGCTTTAACAAAAGATGAAGCCCCACCAGTGTGGCTCAGCAGTAGAATGTTGATCCAGGAACCAAGAGGTCGCCAGTTCAATTCCCGGTCAGGGCAAATGCCCAGGTTGTGGGATCAATCCCCAGTAGGGGTGCATGCAGGAGGCAGCCAAAGAATGATGTGCCTCTTTCATTGATGTTTCTATCTCTCTAACCCTCTCCTTTCCTCTTTCTCTGAAAATCAATAAAAACATATTTTTTTAAAAACTTAACAGATGAAAATACATATAAATTGTCAATGATGATTCACGTTAAGTATTTCATAAAAGGTGCTAATTTTAACATTTATATTAGAATTCTAAAAGCCTTCCAAAACCCTTATTTCAAAGGATTCTATGATGTTTCCATGATTTAGTTCAAAAAGGATGGCAGTATTTCCATATTGAGGCTGCTTTCTTAATTTTAAAAAGAGAATTAATGCTACTTGAAATAACATAGGCCCAGAACAAATAAGGTCAATTTCTTTGGAGGAAACTGGGAAAAAGGAATGCTTGGCACACAGTATATGGTAAATAAAAATTTCCCGAGATACAGTATTGTTTTAGTAGACTATTTCATCCAACTCACAATCTCAATCACAATGGCTAAAACCTTTAACTCTAAAATTCCCTTGGGAAAAGTTAAATATAGGAACCATTATAGCCCAAATGATGAAAAGCATGACACAGGAATGAAAATACTGACTTAGATATACTCCGAACTGAGTTTTAGAAAAACTTATTATAAAATGACATTATAAAATTGTCATACCAGCAACAAAAAAAGCCCCAAGAAAGCAGATTCTCCTCTTCAATTTTAGAATAAAACCTAATTTAGCATTTAAAGCTACATCAAAATCACAGCCCAGTCGACATGGCTCAGTGGTTGAGCGTTGACCTATGAACCAGGAGGTCACGGTTCAATTCCTGGTCAGGGCATATGCCTGGGTTGCAGGCTAGATCCCCATTGTGGAGCGTGCAGGAGGCAGCTGATCAATGATTATCTCTCATCATTTATGTTTCTATATCTCCCTCTCCCTTCCTCTCTGAAATCAATAAAAATATATTTTAAAAAAAACTTATCAAGCACATATCCATTTTGCTATATTTTATATGGCCCTCAACCCCTTGATTTAATACTCACAAGATCAGCATATTTCTTACAGAGAGCTGCCAGCTTCTCTTCTGGAGTTGAAAGGGTGTTTAGGGCTTGCATCAATAATAAAACTTCTTTACCTGATGATTAACAAGATAAGAAATAAGTCCTGGAAGAAGAATGAGATCTAATTTAACCTGCAAGTTCTACACAGCACTTCCTATGTATTGACACCCACAGTAAAATAATTTATGCCTATAATTAGAAATAAGAGATTTACCAGCTAAATTAAGAAAGCTATTTTTAAATCGAGATTGATAGGCACCCCTTCCGCACCCCGACCCCTAATTTCTTTAATCTCTAATACAGCTATTTGTAAGAACTCTTGCTGAAGGCTTAAAAATTCCCTTGCCTACCCAATGATGTCCAACTTAAGACAAAGGGCAAGTTACAAAGGGCAGAATATTTTTAAAAACTTTCTCCTAACCAAGTACAAATATAGAAGCAAGTTCAAAGGGAATTTCAGTTGGTCCTCTCTGCCTAAGATACACACTCACCTGTGACACATGTCTTTTCCTATAGCACAATTTAAATAACTTCTGAATGATTTAGGAAGCATATTGTGTTAACCAAGTTCAATGTAAATAAAAAGATGTCAAGATAGCTCTTCCCTTGGGAAAAAGAGCTTAACAATAATATTTAAAGATTTTAGCAGGGAGAAAGAAGCAGGTGGCTGAGATACAAGGGGACAAGTGGCATTTATAATGTTTTATTTTTTTAATATATTTTTGTTGATTTCAGAGAGAAAGGGAGAGGAAGAGAGAAACATCAATGATGAGAGCATCACTGATCAGCTGCCTCCTGCACGCTCCACACTAGGGATCAAGCCCAAAATCCAGGCATGTGCCTGTCCAGGAATTGAACCGTGACTTCCTGGTTCATAGGTAGATGCTCAAGCACTGAGTCATGCCAGCTGGACCATTCCTTTTTATTGCTGAACTAGAGGCACGGTGCACGAATTTCGTGCATGGGGGGCAAGGGGAAGGGGGCCCCTCAGTCTGGCCTGCACCCTCTCCAACCCGGGACCCGTTGGGGAATGTCCAACTGAGGGTTTGTGCCCACACTTTTAACAGATGACAGCTCCATTGTTGTTTCTTTCTTTTCATGCTTAAACCCATTGGAATTAGTAGGTATTCAAAGTGTGTATACATTTAGGGGGGACACCTTATATATCTCTAGTCAGCGGTGAAAGGAACCAACAGCAGATTTGGAACCCCCAGACAGGGAATCTCGCTCACTTCCCGCATGTCTCCCCACTCCACTTTCCACCTTTGTGGGCAGCAGGAGAATCAATGTTTTCTCTCATTAACTCGGAAAAGCACGTCCTGTCACCCACTGCCCAGCAGGAGTGCGCTAGGCCCCAAGCGAGCGAGGCCGAGTCAGGGCAGCCTTTATTCATGGGTGCTGGCATCCAAAGTGCACATTCCTCCTCTGCAGTTGCCCCGACTATCCCACAACTTCACTGAGAGGACAGAACTCCTTGCCTCCTCTGGGTTCCTGATCTTGAACGCTGACCAAAGGCACCTCAGCGAGGGCCGCCTGCGCCCACCAGGTGTGTCTGTCTGCACCTGCTCCTGCCTCAGCACTTGCATTAGTCCCACAGAGGTGATCTCGTCGCTGCACTGGCCTCTGCAGGAACAGGGCATCACCACTCCGCCCTCTCACTGTCATCTCAGAGGCGCCCACTCTCAGCACCCAGAACACCCAGACACTGTCCAAAAGACATGCGCATGTCCTGTGGGGGACGTAGGCATGCTGGGGTTGATGGAAGTGCGGCGGAGGGAACTTGTGCGTGCCTTGGTCCAGGACTGTTGCAGGAGTGCTAGGGTGATAGAGTGCTGGGGGACATTCGCACGCCAGAGGGGGAGGAAAGGATGTGCGCACTGGAGGCCTGTGGCTTCGCAGATCCGCAAACCCCCGTGGCGCAGCCAGGAGGACGTCAATTTGGCCCGCCACAGTGGCTGTCCCTGCGATCGCGCACCTTCTGGGCTAGGAGGTGGGACTTGCACAGCTACTCCTCGGGCGCTGATGGCCTGCAGGCACTACTTCAGCTAGGCTCGCAGGCTCCACTTGTCGCACTCACGGCTGCCCCCGCCGCCATGTGGGGAGTACAGGCCGCCCTATGCCAGCCTGCCTCCCCAGCCCAGAGGCTCTCCACGCGCGCTGCCCACAGGCCCAGAGCGCGGGCTGCCCACCGGCCCAGAGTGGCCAGGGCAGGGCAAGACGCCTGCCCCCAGCCACTTGGCGCCTGTGCACCTGCCATCTTTGTGGTGTTAATTTGCATACTCATTCCTGATTGGCTGGTAAGCATAGCAGAGGGATGGTCAATTTACATGTTTCTCTTTTATTATATAGGATAATATTCCACTGTATGAGCTGATGGATGATAGCTGTTCTGACTTTGGGGCTGTTAAATAATCACATGGTAATGTTATGTGTAACTTTTTAAGACTCCATCTGCTGTTACGCATATAATTGGGGCTGCTGACTTTTTGAAGAAATCTATCTTGCCAAAACCGGTTTGGCTCAGTGGATAGGGCGTCGGCCTGCGGATTGAAAGGTCCCGGGTTCGATTCCGGTCAAGGGCATGTAACTGGGTTGCGAGCACATCCCCAGTGGAAGATGTGCAGGAGGCAGCTGGTCGATGTTTCTCTCTCATCAATGTTTCTAGCTCTCTATCTCTCTCCCTTCCTCTCTGTAAAAAATCAATAAAATATATTTAAAAAAAAAAAAAAGAAAAAAAAAAAAAAGAAATCTATCTTGTTTGCAAGGAATTAAAATTATTTTTTATTATATTTCCATAAATTTTTAAGGATTCCAATGTAGCAGAAAATGGACTTAATACAAAGGATAATTCTAATTTAGCATATAGAAAACCACACAAATTAAACACTGTTAATTTTAGGTATAATAAATTTAAAAAACTTACAGGCAACCAGTAAGACTAAAATAAAAGGGGATTTCAGATTTCATAACGAGATTCAATGTATCATATTCTTAGTCCTAAATCTCAAACATAGCAGCAAAAAGAAAACATACCCTTGAAAGCCAGTCTTAACCCACTTTCAGAACTGCAGATAACATTATGTCATCTCTAAATTGTTGTGACTAGTTTTTAAATAAAGTGATCAAATAAATATACAGTTTTCAGAGTAAATTTTGGTCAGACCATATTAAAGATGCAAACAAGACAAGTCGAATATTAATTCCTTCAAGTTGTCCCCAAATTTTTTCACAAAAACCATTTATTGCTTATTTAGAGAGAATTTCCTACTCTATCTTTACCTCCTGCACAGAACTGCAGCAGACAGGCAGACAGACCCCACTGAAGATAACAGTTGCTAAACATCCACCTTAATACTGGCCACTACAGGCCATGTTCATAATCACCTGTGTGGCAGGAAATATAAAATAAATGAGCTGCGTGTGACGTCCAACCACTAAGCAGAGATTATTACCTAAGGTTTTTTCTTTGTTCCTGTTGCACTCTGAATCTTGCTGACCATCAGGGGGCTCTGTTCTAGCTTCTCGCCCAGGAATTTCCTCTCTTGACTCTTGTGTGCAGCAGGCTGGGTTCACCAAACTTCTGTTTTTTGTTATAAAGTCACTGCCTTCAGCCTCTTCCAGTGAATGCTTGTTACTTATTCCACCACAATTTGAATCTTGATGTTGAAGAATATCGTTTGATTGAGTACGCAATACATCCGTTTTCACCCCTAGCCCGCACATTCCAGCTTCTTCCATTGCACCAATCACAAACTAGAGGGAAGGGAGCAAAAAAGATGAAAAGGGGGTTAAATAAAATGTAATCAACGTTTACTACCAATAGCACACCATAAGTTGACAGCTTTGTTCTTTCTTAGTGGTTTGTAAAATTGATGTAAATATTGTAGGTAGTTTCTAAGTTTCACTGAGAGGTGACCTAACTGTAAAGTGTAAAAAAGTAAAGTTAAAAAAAAAATCACACACCTAAGTAGTACCAAAGAAAGCAAGACATGCCATTTAGTTGTAAATCTAAACTTATTTCCCTATAAAACCTCCACTGCTTAATTAGCACCTTCACAAATTATACCAAGTTAATGAACACAAGTTATTCTGGTCTTGATGGTAGATTTTTGGTGGGGATCACTTTGTTTTGTAGTGTACATAGATGACAAATTACAATGTTGCACACCTGAAACATGTTATATTCCAATTTTACCTCAAAAAAATTATTATGGTCTTATCCTCAAGGAAATGGTACAGAAGAGATGGCTCACTAGGTCCAGCAAAAACCCCATGCTCCTCCAGTATCCTGAGGAGCTGGTACTGCTGGACCAGTGCTCAGCTCAAGACTATGTCTCCCAGCCCCTTACATCTAGGTGGGACTCCAATGTGAAGTTCCCACCAATGGAATGTGAGCCCAAGTGATGACTGTCCCTTCTGCAACAAGATTTTTATTCTTAGAAGCACATTCTTTCTCCATCACCTCTTCCCCATTGTGGCTGAATGCAGAGGTCTTCAAGATCCTATGAGATGGCAGAGCCACAGGATGAAATCAGCCTAGGCCCCTAAATCCCATGTACATATAAGTCACCCTTCTTATAAAAAACACCCACACCACCGTTATTAAAGTACAAGTTTGCATGGAT
This sequence comes from Myotis lucifugus, assembly GCF_000147115.1. Taxonomy (NCBI): domain Eukaryota; kingdom Metazoa; phylum Chordata; class Mammalia; order Chiroptera; family Vespertilionidae; genus Myotis; species Myotis lucifugus. Next base: position 3,454,342 of record NW_005871097.1, read on the forward strand.
GAAGTTGAAAGAATTATGCTGTATAAAAGAAGCCAGACACAAAAGCCACAAATTGTCCACACCAAAACCACTATTATAGGAGCAAGAAAATAAAGTTCTCCCATGTTAAGCCACAAAATTTTGAGTATAATGTTTTAAGCATGTATGCCTACTCCAATATAGATAGTAGGCAATGGAGAGATGGCTTTATTGTAGCATTTTATTCTCAAATCAATAATTTTACCATTTATTCATGGGTTTCCCCCTCCTTGTTAACATTGCTTATTCACATTGCTTGTTCATATGATGTGGCACAAATTTAAATTCTATACGATTTCCTCTCTGTGTGAGAGCTTTTTCGTTTTTTTTTAAATAATCCAATCAGGGGATGTCTAATATCTTTCTCTTATCACAAATGAACAAAAGCTACTTTCCAAAGTTACTAGAACAGATTATGTCGTTATAATAATATCCAACTGAATAACTAAAAATAATTTAAAGTATCAAAGCAGGGAATATAGAGGTTAAGGGACCTAAACCTTATCTTTTATAGTCTAACTAGTGACCCGGTGCACGGATTCGTGCACACTGAAAGGAAATTAATTAGAAGGTGGCCAGTGGGGCAGGGTGAGTCGGGCCAGACACGCGCTGGAGCCAATCTCCCACGGTCCTTCCCTGGCCAACCACACCTGGGGTGCCGCTGTGGCTCAAAGGGCATCTGCAGAATAAGCAGGGTCCCTCTGGCAGGTGGGGTCCCTCAGCCTGGCCTGTGGGGATCCAGCCAAAACCGGCTCTCCAACATCCCCCGAGGGGTCCCGGAGTGCCAGAGGGCACTCTGCAAAGTTGCTGTCGTACAGGGTGTGGAACGCAAACGCAAGTGTGCAGTAAACCAGATTCAGGGCCAACAGTGCCCCAGCAACAACATAACCCACGGCCAAAGGTGGAATTGCGCAGCACCGCGAGGAATCAGGCTCCCCCCTCTCTGGTTTCAGGGTCCATCACCCAAGAATCAATGCTGCCAAGTCACTGCAGCTCAGCAGCTCGTGTGTTGAGCGTCTACCCCCTGGTGGTCAGTGCGTGTCACAGCGACCCATCAGATGGTCAGACACTTAGCATATTAGCCTTTTATATATATACTAGAGGCCCAGTGCACAAAAATTTGTGCACTTGGGGGGGTCCCTCAGCCTGGCCTGTGCCCTCTCACAGTCTGGGACCCCTTGGGGGATGTCCACCTGCTGGCTTAGGCCCGCTCCCTGGAGGATCGTGCCTAAACTGGCAGTCAGACATCCCTCTGGTAGCCCGGGAGCCCTCGGGGGATGTCCACTTGCCAGCAGGGAGCAGGCCTAAGCTGCAGTCAGACATCCTTAGCGCTGCTGAGGAGGCAGGAGAGGCTCCCACCACCACCGCTGTACTGGCAACCATCAGCCTGGCTTGTGGCTGAGCAGAACTCCCCGTGTGGGAGCACACTGACCACCAGAGGGCAGCTCCTGCATTGAGCGTCTGCCCCCTGGTGGTCACTGTGTGTCATAGTGACCAGTCATTCCCAGTCGTTCTGCTGTTAGGGTCAATTTGCATATTACCCTTTTATTATATAGGATAGAGGCCTGGTGCCTGGGTGGGGGCCGGCTGGTTTGCCCTGAAGGGTGTCTCGGATCAGGGTGGGGGTCCCGCTTGGGTGCCTGGCCAGCCTGGGTGAGGGGCTGAGGGCTGTTTGCAGGCTGGTCAAGCCCCCCAGTGGGGACCCTCATCCCATGGGGGTGTGGCCAGCCTGGGTGAGGGGCTGAGGACTGTTTTCAGGCTTCCCACAGCCCCTTCAGGGTGGGGGAGTCCCGGTGGGGTGCCTGGCCAGCCTGGGTGAGGGGCTGAGGGCTGTTTTCAGGCTGGCCACGCCCCCCGGTGACCCAAGCTCCCAGCCTCTCCTTTTTTTTCTTTCTTTCTTTTTTTTCTTTCTGGGATTTATTTATCTTCTGTAATTGAAACTTTGTAGCCTTGAGCGGAGCCCAGGCTGGCTAGGGCAGGCAGGAAGCTTGGCTTCCTCCACTGCCGGGGGCAACCCAAGCCTCCTGCTCGCTCCAGCTCAGTGGCCACCACCATCTTAGTTGGGTTAATTTGCATACTCACTCCTGATTGGCTTGTGGGTGTGGCTTGAGCATAGCAAAGGGATGGTTAATTTGCATGTTTCTCTTTTATTATATAGGATAGATTATATATATAGATGTTGACAAATCAAGTACTGTGCTTTTGAAAGAGCAAGTTGGTACAGCTACTTTGAAAAATTCTTTAGCAATATGGATACCTACCAACATAGTTAATTCTAGTCCTAGGATTTTACCCAAGTGTGTACATACGTGCAGCCAAAGGCCAAGAAATGTCTAGAGCAGTGGTTCTCAGCCTGTGGGTCGCAACCCCTTTGGCAGTCGAACGACCCTTTCACAGAGGTCACCTAAGACCATCCTGCATATCAGATATTTACATTAGGATTTGTAACAGTAGCAACATGACAGTTATGAAGTAGCAACGAAAATAATTTTATGGTTGGGTCACAACATGAGAAACTGTATTTAAAGGGCCAGAAGGTTGAGAACCACTGGTCTAGAGCAACACTATTTGTAATTACCCCAAAATGAAATCAACTCAAATTTCTATCAACAGAAGAATGGATCATTCTAACATGTTCAGACCATCCAGCAATGACAATGAACTACTACGAGATACAGCAACACATATGAGTCTCAAAGGCAGACTGTTGCAAGGAAGGTGTCACAAGAATATATACTCTGGGCCGAAACTGGTTTGGCTCAGTGGATAGAGCGTCGGCCTGCGGACTGAAGGGTCCCAGGTTCGATTCCGGTCAAGGGCATGTACCTGGGTTGCGGGCACATCCCCAGTAGGGGGTGTGCAGGAGGCGGCTGATCGATGTTTCTCTCTCATCGATGTTTCTAACTCTCTATCTCTCTCCCTTCCTCTCTGTAAAATATCAATAAAATATAAAAAAAAAATATATATATATATACTAGAGGCCCGGTGCACAAAAATTTGTGCACTCGGTGGGGCAGGGTGAGGGGGTTCCCCCAGCCCCGCCTGTGCCCTCTCGCAGTCTGGGACCCCTCGGGAGATAACGACCTACTGGCTTAGGCCTGCTCCCGGGTGGCAGAGGGCAGGCCCAATCCCTAAGTGCAGCCCCTGGTCAGGCTCAGAGCAGGGCCGATTGGGGAGTTGAGGCGCTGCCCCGTCATGCACAGAGCAGGGCTGATCAGGAGGTTGCGATGCCACCCTCAGTCACGCTCAGGGTAGGGCCGATTGGGGGGTTGGGGCACTGCCCCCCGTCACACTCAAGGCAGGGTCGATGGGGAGGTTGCGGCGCCACCCCCTGTCACACACAGAGCAGGGCCGATCAGGGGGTTGGGGCGCTGCCCCCTGTCACTCACAGAGCAGGGCCAATCAGGGGGTTGGGGCGCTGCCCCCCTGTCACTCACAGAGCAGGGCCAATCAGGGGGTTGAGGAGCTCCCCCCTGTCACTCACAGAGTAGAGAGATCAGGGGGGTTGGGGCAATGCACCCTGTCACACTCAGGGCAGGCCAATGGGGAGGTTATGCTCTACCCTGTCACACACAGAGCAGGGCCTGTGGGGAGGGGGGGGGTTGGGGCGCTGCACCCTGTCACACACAGAGCAGGGGCCAATCAGGGGGTTGGGTGTGCTGCACTCTGTCAAACACAGAGCTGCAGGGCAGTCGGGATTGGGGAGCTCCCCCCTATCAGGCACAGAGCAGGGCCTGTCGGGGTGGGGGGGGTTGGGGTGCCACACCCTGTCACACACAGAGCAGGGCCTATCAGGGGGTTGGGGAGCTCCCCCCTGTCAAACACAGAGCTGCAGGGCAATCAGGGTGTTTGGGCGCTGCCCCCTGTCATGCTGATCCCGGTGCCGGGAGGCATATTACCTTTTTACTTTATAGAATAGAGGCCTGGTGCATGGGTAGGGGTCCGGCTAGTTTGCCCTGAAGGGTGTCCTGGATCAGGGTGGGGGTCCCCATTGGGTTGCCTGGCCAGTCTGGGTGAGGGGCTGAGGGCTGTTTTCCGGCTGGCGAGTGACTAAAGCTCCCAACCACTCCTTGTTCTCTTTTCTTTTTTTTTTTTTTTTTTTATTCTGGGCCAGCTTTAGCTCTGAGGCCTGGCTGCTGAAAACATCGATACAAAGTTTCGGTCCGGCTGGCTTTCAGTCTGGCTGGTTTCTGGGGGTTTGTTTAGCTTCTTATTTGCAACATAGTACATAGTTGCTTAGAGTTGTAGCTGAGAGGCCGGCACGTGAGGCGGGGAACGTTGAAGACTGCAGCAAGCAAGCTCGCTTCAGTGCCTGGCTGCCAGCCGCCATCTTGGCTGACAGTTAATTTGCATATACTCACTGATTAGCCAATGGGAAGGATAGCGGTCGTACGCTAATTACCATGTTTCTCTTTTATTAGTGTAGATATATATATATATATATACTCTGGGACAGGAGTCGCCAACCTTTTGGACCTCATGGACCACCAGTTGGCAACCGTTGCTCTAAAGGTTTCCTTAAACCAGCGGTCACCAACCTTTTGGACCTCATGGACCACCGGGTGGCAACCACTGCTCTAGGAAACAATTTAATAAAGTTCAAAAACTGGCAAAGCCAACCGATGGTGCTGGAAATCAGGGTAGTGATTACTGTTGAAGGCAGGGCCTTCTGCAGGGCTTCGTAATATTCTGTCTTGATCTAGATGGGGCAACATGGATGATCACTTTGTGAAAATTCATTAAGCCTAAACATTTGTGTTTTGTATACTTTACTGAATGTATGTGTTACTTCAATAAGGTTTATTTTAAACTTTGTAATTTATATACTAGTATTATTCAAAATTGATGAAGAACCAAAACAGAAATATTTTCCTCTAGGAAGAGAGATGAAAAGTGTGTTGTTTTTCATGATACTTTAAAATACTATACATGTAATACTTTCATTTCTTACAAAACTAATGCATTAAGGGGAAATGGGCTATTTTGAGTTACAGTTTGATGCCACACTCTAAGCCTAATTCAGAATTTACAAAGTAATACTGAAGACTCTTTAATTCGTTCAAATAATTTTTAATTTCACCTTTAGCCTAGCAGAATGGCTCAGATGGTTGACCATCATCTTGTGCACCAAAAGATTGCAGGTTCAAGTGGGAAGGCCGGGGAGGGTAGGGGGACAGAAAGGGGGGGGGGGGAGTAAGAGATCAACCAAAGGACGTATATGCATGCATATAAGCATAACCAATGAACATAAGACATTGGGGGGTAGGGGAGGCCAGGGGATTGTCAAGGGCGGGGTAAAAAAGGAGACATATGTAATACCCTTTGTAATACCTTAAGCAATTAAAAAAAAAAAAAGATTGCAGGTTCAATTCCCGAACAGGGTTTTGGATTTGGGGTACATATGGAAGGCAAACCGATCAATGTATCGCTCTCTCTTCGATGTTTCTCTCTTTCTCTCTCTCCCCCACCCACTTCCTCTAAGCATGTCCTCGGTGAGGATTTTTTTTTTAAATTTCACTTCTAAATGTAATGCATTCTATAGAACATTGTTTCTCAAGTGTAATCCATAGGTATTAAGATTATTTAAAAATTAATGATGAGGTTTTAAAAAATGTCCTTTGTTAAATTTCATTACTGCAGAAACTTAAAGAAATTAATATGCCCCAATAACATACTTCAGAAGTATTAATCTCAAACCAAATGCAAAGTGATCATTTTAACACTACATTGTACATTTAACTACTAGTTCCTACCTCTACTTTATATGAGATATTTAACTGCTATATACTAGCTGGGCACATAATATTAACACAGACCCTTTACACAAAAGCAATACAGAGGGTGAAAAAAATGAGTACTATTAATATCATCTTCCTCAATTAAAAAAAATAATTTTCAAACCTATCCCTTGAAAACCATTAGTATTAGGAATAGGGTTATAAAACAACAATATTGGCTTTAAATATTGATGAAAGTCTATTCAAAGATAATAAAATGAGATTTTTTAACTCTTAGCACATAATAGAATTTCTCAGAAGCATAATCATAATAAACCCCACATAACACCAGAAAGCATGGTGTAAAGCCATATCCAAATATAATGAGCAAGAAATTTGGAAGATGAGGAGCATAAATAATTTTCACCAAGGAAAACCTGAGGCCTATCCTAAGATCAATTTTAATAAGAAAGCTACCTGAGGAATGAAACTTGTTAATTTATAGTTTTTGATTGTTTGTTTTATTGATTTCAGAGAGGAAGGGAGAGGGAGAGACAGAAACATCAATGATGAGAGAGAATCATGATTGGCTGCCTCCTGCACACCCCCTACTGGTGAGGGAGCCACAACCGGGACATGTGCCCTTGACCGGAATCAAACCCAGGACCCCTCTGTCCACAGGCCGACGCTCTTATCTGCTGAGCCAATCCAGCTAGGGCAATTTATAGTTTTTCAGTTCTCTTCGTGATTTTTCATAACACTTTTACTGAGATTTAATTGTACACCCTACTGAAAGTGTACAATTCACAGGCTTTTCGAGTTTAGAGCTGTGAACCATCACCACAATCGATTTTAAATCACCTTCATCACCTCAAAAAGAAACTCAGTACTCTTTGGTCATAAAACCGTAATCCTGCCCTAGCCGGTTTGGCTCAGTGGATAGAGCATCGGCCCTCAGACTAAAGGGTCCCAGGTTCGATTCCAGTAAAGGGCATGTACCGTGACTGCGGGCACATCCCTGGTGGGGAGTGTGCATGAGGCAACTGATCGATGCTTCTCTCATTGATGTTTCTAACTCTCTGTCCCTCTCCCTTCCTCTCTGTAAAAAATCAATAAAATATATTTAAAAAAAAAAAGGCATGTACCTTGGTGGTAGGTGTGATCCCCAGTAGGGGGCATGGAGGAGGCAATGATCGGTGTTTCTCTCTCATCGATGTTTCTAACTCTCTATCCCTCACCCTTCCTCTCTGTAAAAAATCAGTAAAAATGTATTTAAAAAAAAAAAAGAAAGAAATATATTAATGGAGAGAAACTGGGTGAGTGGGGCCAGAACAGAAGTCCACTGGGCTTCACGGCATGCCTGCTTTTACCTTTCAAGTTAGGGACCATGAGTTACCTTCATTAACAGTTTGTTCTTGTTTTTTAAATACCATACCAAGATGAATAGAATTCTCTAATATAGTACCTATTATCAGGAAAAACAAGAGGAAAAAATGTTTATTTAAATCCCAATCTAAAATAAAAATGAAACCAACAGTAAGTAAATTCAAGATTAAATTTCTATGTGAACCTTTTCCTAAGCAAAATCATAAAACGAAAGTATAAAACTTTCTTTTTTTAAAAAAATATATTTTATTGATTTTTTACAGAGAGGAAGGGAGAGAGATAGTTAGAAACATCGATGAGAGAGAAACATCGATCAGCTGCCTCCTGCACATCTCCCACTGGGGATGTGCCCACAACCCAGGTACATGCCCTTGACCGGAATCGAACCTGGGACTTTTCAGTCCACAGGCCGACGCTCTATCCACTGAGCCAAACCGGTTTCAGCGTATAAAACTTTCATTATGTTGATCAGTCCAGTCATGAGCAGTGCATTTAGCTCTTTAGCTTGAAAGATAGTAGAGAGCACACCATTCAGCCCCAACCAAGTTTACTAGAACCCTAAACCCCAACACACTCCCCACCCCAGACACTACCCACCTGTCAAAGGATGCATTTCTCCATCTGCCTTCCACTGTCTCAATACTTGGAGCTAAGATGTCTCATTTTTTTTTTATAATATATTTTTATTTATTTCAGAGAGGAAGGGAGAGAGAAATAGAGATAGAAACATCAATGATGAGAGAGAATCATTGATCAGCTGCCCCCTGCACATCCCCTACTCAGGATCCAGCCGCAACCTGGGCATGTGTCCTGACCGGGAATCGAACCGTGACCTCCTGGTTCATAGGTCGAGGCTCAACAACTGAGCCACACAGGCTGGGCCTAAGATGTCTCCTTAACTGAAGAAGAGAGTCTTTCAAAATGGAGAGTCACCAGTTTACCTACTATTAATTGTAGAAACAAAGAATAAATATTACAGAAATTTTAACAAATGAACATGAATATTCTGTATTCATCTACTACCTGTAACAGCTTTTTGGATCAACACATTTGAAACTGAGCCTGCATGGGATTTAAAAGCCTAAAAGAAAAAAAAATTTAAATAAGTTTCTTTCTTGTCTACTCTGTGAATAAAGAGAAAGATGAATAATTCTAAAGTTTAAAACTTTCAGTTATGCTCTTTCAAATACGTGTTAAAGCTAAAGAACCACATTTCTTTGGCTAATTTTGCTTAAAGAGCTTAAATATTAGCAATGGTTGTTCTTTTCTAAGACTTGTGTAAATAAAAAACAAAAGCTAACACCCACATCCACTTCCTAATTATTTCCACTACCATCTGCTTAAATGAGCTAGAATGCCTTCAACCAGTGCCAGGCACATACTGAGAGCAGAAAATCACTCAGTCCTTGCCGCTGAGGGATGGGGTGGTTCTTCGGAGGGAGCTGGTGGGAAGCTGGGTACATTTATGCATTTTCCTGGGGAGAGATCCTTAGTTTGCCTTGGGTTCCCAAAGAAACCTACCAAGTAGATAAGGTTCCCAGAACCTTCAGAACTTGAAAGCCCTGTTACCCCATTTTTTTGTTGTTGGTTAATCCTTACCAGAGGATATTTTTCCATTGATTTTTAGAGAGAGTGGGAGGGGGAGAGACAGAGAGAGAGAAACATCAATGTGAGAGACACATCAAATGGTTGCCTCCACATGCACCCAGACCAGAGCCAGGGATCTAGCCTGCAACCGAGGTATGTGCCCTTGATAGGAATCAAACCCGCAACCCTTCAGTCTGCAGGCCGACGCTCTAGCCACTGAGCCAAACTGGCTAGGGCCCTGTTACCCCATTTAACCTTTCCCAGCCCACTGAGAGGGAGATCTTATTGTTTCCAGATAAGGAAAATGAGACTTACTAAGGTGAGGTAACTTGCCCAAGATCATATTAAACTCAGTAAAAGGAGCCAATAAAATTCAAAGCCAGGGCTGTCAAACTCAAGAGCCTATGTTCTCTCCATTGCACCGCTCTCCTCACTTCATACATCGGCCTTGGAAAATGAAAGGTCAAAGTCAAAAAGATCTCTTACGCAGTTACAAAACATCTAAAAATACATAGCATGCTAGATATACCAATATGAACTTAGGAAAACAATGGGAAAGAGCTCTACAATTTTTAGCAGTAATTAACTCAGAAATTTAGACAGGTGAGGCAGAATTGATTCGGGGTACAGATACCTTTAAATAAGTTTAAGTGATTATTTAAGGCACTGAGGTGTTGTTGTTTTTTTAAAAAAAGAAAAAAAAACAACTTATTTGTGCCCTAAATTATCTCTAAAAATCTCTTCAAATCTATGTTTCTAATAATTTACCCTAAGAGTTTTCAATTACCAAACAGGAATGTGAGGACAAGAGTGCATGCATGCTTGCCGGCCCAATGTGGCCCCGTGTGGGGAGAAGGCACAGGGAAATATTGATGATAGCAAAGATACACGATACCTCTTTAGGACACCAGCTATTGGCCTTATTTAGTTTTATAAATATCAACCTCCCTCTTAAACATTTCCAGTATTTTAAGGGGCTTTTACATTTCCAAATATAAATTTTACAAACAAACCTGTTATAAAAATTACGTTTTCATGGGCTTTCTTATTTTTTAAATAGGTGGATGGAGTTGGGTTCATGTGCTTTTTAAATTAGAAAAGTGACTTTAGCTTTATGAGTCATTTAAAATAGTTTATATACTAAAGCTATTTTAATCTTTCAAATAATTATTCTGGATAGCAAAGTTTTCCACACAGCTAACACTTTATCAATCATTCATCTCAAAATTCTGTTTTAATCATTTTGGACCAAAGTCGTTAAAATATGTATTATATAACTCAATGCCTCCTCAAATAGTAGCCTGGCTTTTTAAAAAATATATATTTTATTGATATTTTACAGAGAGGAAGGGAGAGGGACAGAGAGTTAGAAACATCGATCAGCTGCCTCCTACACACCCCAAACTGGGGATGTGCCTGCAACCAAGGCACATGCCCTTGACCAGAATCGAACCTGGGACCTTTCAGTCTGCAGGCTGACGCTCTGTCCACTGAGCCTAACCAGTTAGGGTGGGCTTTTTTTTAAAAACAAAAACAAAACATATCTTTTTTTTTAGAGAGGAAGGGAGAGGGAGGGAGAGATAGAAACATCAATGATGAGAGAATCATTGATCGGCTGCCTCCTGCATCCCACCTTACTGGTGTTCGAGCCTGCAACCCAGGCATGCGCCCTTGACCGGGATCGAATGTTGGACCCTTCAGTCCACAGGCCCACGCTCTATCCACTGAACCAAACCTGGTAGCCTGTTTTACTGTGTTAGAACAAAGGAATGAAATAAAAATAAAGGGTTTTTATTTTTAACAGATAAAATGATATATTACTGTGCACTAGCATGTAATTATATTCTGGTGTTTTTTAAGACAATAAATTCTTAATATCTCAAAATATAAAGCCCCAAAGGTGAGTTCTTACTTTTATTTTAGGCATGAGATACTTTTTTGAGACTTCCTAATTATATAGCGCTATCTTCAAAAACAGACCACACAGAGCCATATATGGGAATTTACTATATTAAAAATGGTGTCGTCCAACCAGTCTGGTTCAGTGGTTGGGTGTCGGCTCATGAACCAGGAGGTCACGTTTCAATTCCCAGTCAGGGCACATGCCCTGGTTGCAGGCTCGATCCCCAGTATAGGGAGTGCAGGAGGCAGCCAATCAATGATTTTCTCTGTATGATTCCACTTACATGAAATACCTAAAGTAGTGAAATTCATAGAGAGAAAAAATAGAATGGTGGTTGCCAGGGGCTGGGGCAGGGCAAATGGAGTAGTTGCAGTTTGGGAAGTTGAAAAAGTTCTGGAGTATGCTGATGGTTGCACAACACTGTTAATGTGCTTAATGCCACTCAACTTTATGCCTAAAAATGGTTAAAATGGTAAATTTTATGGTATGTATTTTACCACACATAATAAAAGAATAATGATGAAAATATTTTGGTTTAGAATGTTCTTCAACCCTTTAGCAAATAAAGCCTACCTTTATTCTGGTCATCTGCCAGGGCTGACCAGCAGACCCTGAGCGACGAAAATATTCTGCTTGCTAGGATTACTGAATTATCCCATTAGCAAGATAAAGCAGTTGAGTCAATAATAATTGAGATGCCACACTGCTAAGAACAAGTCTTAGGAATAGGAAAAAATAAGCCTATTCTCTTCTGAAAGCATGGTCTTGGGAAAGATGAAACAAGGAAAAGAAAACCCCACTTCTGATAAAACCTGGAGGCACTGATTCTCAAGCTACGGTCTGTGAACCCTTCCAGGTGGTCTGCAAGCTCAAAAATTATGTTCATAACAGTACTGAGATGTTATCTGTCTTCTTGGTGTTGACACTTGCACTGGTGATGCAAAAGCAGAAGTAACATTGTTGGCTCCTTGGCACAAATCAAGGCAGTGGCACCAATCTAATACTAAAAGTCATGTGGAAAAAGCAAGTTTTAATTTAAAATGCCATTGAGGAAGCAATAAAAATTATCAGTTTGTATTAAATCTCAGCCCTTGCGTACACATCTTTCTAATTATGTGTCAAGACACAGAAAGTACACATAAGGCACTTCTACCACACACCAAAGAATGATGGCAATCTCAAGGAAAAGCACTAATGCAGCATCTGAATTATGAGCCCAACTGGCAGCTTTTTGCATGGATTACCTTCTGTGTTTTGGGTTGTTTTTTTTAAGACAAACAGTGGTTGGCCCTAGCTGGGTTGGCTCAGTGAGTAGAGCATCAGCCTGCAGACTGAAGGGTCCTGGGTTCGATTCGGGCCAAGGGCACATACCCAGGTTGTGGGCTCAATCCCCAGGGTGGGGTGTGCAGGAGGCAGCCAATCAATGATTATCTCTCATCATTGATGTTTCTATCTCTCTCTTCCTCTCTAAAATCAATAAAAATATATTTAAAAAAAAAAAAAAAGAGCCCTGACCGGTTTGGCTCAGTGGATAGAGCGTCGGCCTGCGGACTCAAGGGTCCCGGGTTCAATTCCAGTCAAGGGCATGTACCTTGGTTGCGGGCACATCCCCAGTGGGGAGTGTGCAGGAGGCAGCTGATCGATGTTTCTCTCTCATCGATGTTTCTAACTCCCTATCCCTCCCCCTTCCTCTCTGTAAAAAATCAATAAAATATATTTAAAAAAAAAAAAGACAAACAGTGGCTGTTTATTCATACTTGCCCATTTGGCCCTAATTTCCTCCAAACTATATGAAGCGAGCCTGTTAGTTCAAGGCAATTAACTGATGTTGTCAATGTAAACATTGAGTTTTCAAAAAAATAATAAAAATTGAGTTTTCAAACAAAATTAAAAATGTTTAAAAACTATCTGCCACCACCCTCCCCAATACTTCAAACACTTTTCTGATGAGATCAGTGGTGATAGTAACTAATGTGATTTTGTTATTTAGAACAAAGTGTGCCAATATTTAGAAGATCAACACAATTCCATAAACTAGTATTTCCCAAATGACTACAGGATGATGTTACAAAATGGTGCATGAGAAAAAACATCCAATAAAAATGCAAAACAGACCAATAGATTTTAATATAATAATACAAAAAGTTCCATAGGGTTTCAGATCCAACTAACCTTCAAGAACTACTACTTAGAAAAAAGAAAAGAAAAAAAACTACTTGCTGAGTTACAGTGTAGTATCAAAGAATTTCCAATTACCTAAAAAGACTATTAAAAATACTCTTCCCTGTTCCAACTACATATATGTGTGAGGCCAGACTGTCTTCATGTACTTCAACTAAAATGGCATATTGCCATAAATTGAATGCAGAAGTAGATGTGAGAATTCAGCTGTCTTCTATTAAATCATTTATTAAAGAAATCTGTAAAAACTTAAAACAATGCCAGTCTTCTCACCAACTTTTATTTCAGAAAATCAGTTACTTTCAATTTTAAAAAGCCATTTCTTGTGTTAATGTGTGGAAGGCAGCTCTGACATAGCCCCTAAAAGATCCCACTGATCCTCCCGGGGTTCACAGCCTTGCATAATCCCCTCCCTTGCCTATGGGCTGGACCTAATAACTGGCTTTTAAAGGAGAATTTGCCCTAACCTGTGGGTCTCACCCCTTTGGTGGTCAAACGACCCTTTCACAGGGGTCGCCTAAGACCATCCTGCATATCAGATATTTACATTACGATTCAGAACAGTAGCAACATTACAGTTATGAAGTAGCAACGAAAATAATTTTATGGTTGGGTCACATGAGGAACTGTATTTAAAGGGCCAGAAGGTTGAGAACCACTGCTCCTAGCCTATTTGGCTCAGTGGATAGAGCGTCAGCCTACTGACTGAAGGGTCCCGGGTTCGATTCCAGGCAAGGGCACATACTCGGGTTGCAGGCTTGATCCCGAGTGTGGGGCATGAGGGAGGCAACCGATCAATAATTCTCTCTAATCATTGATGTTTCTATCTCTTTCTCCCTCTCCCTTCCTCTCTGAAATCAATAAAAATATATTTTCTTAAAAAAAAAGAGAGCCAAACCGGTTTGGCTCAGTGGATAGAGCGTCAGCCTGCGGACTGAAGGGTCCCGGGTTCAATTCCGGTCAAGGGCATGTACCTTGGTTGTGGACACATCCCCAGTGGGGGGTGTGCAGGAGGCAGCTGGTCGATGTTTCTCTCTCATCGATGTTTCTAGCTCTCTGTCCCTCTCCCTTCCTCTCTGTGGAAAATCAATAAAATATATTAAAAAAAAAAAGAGAGAGAGAGAATTTGACCTGTTAGAGTGGCCATTACAACAAGACAATCAATAATAAGTGTTGGGAGAGGTTGTGGCAAAAAGGGAACCCTCATTCACTGCTGGTGGGAATGTAGACTGGTACAACCACTATGGAAAGCAGTCTGGTGATTCTTCAAAAAATTAAGAATAGAGCTACCATATGACCCAGCAATCCCACTCCTGGGTATATACCCAAAAAAATCAAAATCATGTATTCTCAAAGATATACGCACTCCTATGTTTATTGCAGCATTGTTCATGGTGGCCAAGACATGAAAACAACCAAAGTGTGCCGCAATAGAGGACTGGATAAAGATACGGTACATATACACAATGGAATACTACTCAGCCATAAGAAAGGATGAAATAGCACCATTTTCAACAACATGGATGGACCTTGAGAACATTATGCTAAGCAAAATAAGTCAAAAAACCTAAGAACCATATGATTTCACTCATATGTGGGATATAAAACTGAAACTCATGATCACAAACAGCAGTGTGGTGGTTGCCAGAGGGAGGGGGTAGAGGGGGAAAAGGGTTCCTAATATAAGGTGACAAGAGAAAATCTGACTTTGGATGGTGGGCACACAGTGCAATATACCGATCTTGTAACACAGAAACCCACACCTGAAACCGCTATGTTCATGTTGACCAATGTCACCCCAATACATTAAAAAAACTTTGGCAAAAATGAGGGATGTCACTTCTATGATTAAGTAACAAAGACTGAATCTTCCTTTCTCTCTTGTACTGACATTCTCTTGTTCGTTCTGATGAAGCCAGCAGCCATGTTGTGAGATGCCTATGGAAAAGCCCATGTGGCCAAGAATCAAGGGGCCTCCAGCCAACAGCTCATGAGGAATTAAATCCTGCCAACTACTACATGAGTGAGCTAGAAGTGGATCCTTCCCAGCGAAGCCTTCAGATCACTGCAGCCCATTAGACCCTGAAGCAGAAGACCCAACTAAGCCACACCCAGATTCCTAACCTACAGAAACTGTCATAATGTTTCAAGCACTATGTTTTGGGGTGATGTGTTACACAGCAATAGATTATTGCATCAGTTTTTAAAAAATAAATAATGACTTAAATTTTGTTTTAATTTCTAATACGGAAAATATTATTAGATATAATCCACATAAACAAAAGCTTCTTGGGGTTCTCAATAATTTTTAAGTATGCAAAAAGATCCTGAGACCAAAAAGTTTTAAGAACTGCTGCCCTGCCTGGCAGGCATGGCTCAGTGCTTGAGCGTCAACCTCTGAACCAGGAGGTCACAGTTCAACTCCCTCCTGGTCAGGGCACATGCCCAGGTTGTTGGCTCACTCCCCAGTGTGGGGCGTGCAGGAGGCAGTTGATCAATGATTCTCTCTCATCACTGATGTTTCTCTCTCTCTCCCTCTTCCTTTCTCTCTGAAATCAATTTAAAAAACTGCTGCCCTGGTTGCGGTGGAACAGGAATAGAGAGAGATGAGAAGACCAGCTCAGTCAAAAGTTAAGGGGTCCATAACCAAGCAGATCCATCTCTATGGAATATGCCCTGGGACCAAGTGAGAGAACAAGAGAAGAATGCCATGTCCTTCTTGCTCAATAATACCTAACAAATTGGCATCTTTCCCCCTTTTGGTTAAGTGATTAGTGTACCAACCAGTATAATTCACCTTGGGTAGTGAGGAACAATTGGTATACACCAATAATTTGTTTTCATTTAGCAAAAATTAGTACTCCTTTTACCTACCATCAATTTTTGCTCCCATTCAACAAGGAACACATTTTTATTTGCTATCCTCAAGAAATGTGTTAAGCCCTGGCTGGTGTGGCTCAGTTGGTTGGGCATCATCCAGTGCACAGAGAGGTTGCAGTTTCCATTCCCAGTCAGGACACATGCCCAGGTTGCGGGCTTGATCCCCAGTAGGGGGCGTGCAGGAGGCAGCCGATGAATGGTTCTCTCATTGATGTTTCTCTCTCCCTCTCCCTTCCACTCACTCTAAAAAACTAAATAAAAGTAAATCATAATCAAATATAGGAATCTGTTTTTAAAAAAAGAAATGTGTTACCAGAGCACAGGCCACATGCAATATGGGTAAAAGCTGCCGTTGAATATATCACTCACTACCTCCTGTGTGGCCATGGGGAAATCAACCTCTCAGTTTCCTTATCTCTAAACTAGGGGTATACAGTATCTACTTTCTAGAGTTGTAAGATTAGATAAAATTAATATAAATTGCTAGAGTGCAGCAGAACTGTTACAGTAACATCTGAATAAGGATGCATTTGCAAACTATGCAAAATGCCTTCATTCTCACTTTTATTATGGCCAACATGTCAATCCACAAAATCCTTCAAGAAAGTGCTTCTAAGCTACTGGCACATCTTCCTTACCAAACCATTCTATTTTGACCTTTCTGAGAGTAGGGAAAGAAGAAAAACGAAAAAGTGGTGGTTTAAAAATATTACTCATGGCCCTAGCTGGTTTGGTTCAGTGGATAGAGCATCAGCCTGTGGACTGAAGGGTCCCGGGTTCGATTCCGGTAAAGGGCACATGCCTGGGTTGCAAACTCAATCCCCAGTAGGTGGTGTGCAGAAGGCAGCAGATCAATGATTCTCTCATCATTGATGTTTCTATCTATCTCCCTCTCCCTTCCTCTCTGAAATCAATATGAAATATATTAAATACACACACACACACACACTAGAGCAGTGGTTCTCGACCTTCCTAATGCCGCGACCCTTTAATACAGTTCCTCATGTTGTGGTGACCCCCAACCATAAAATTATTTTCGTTGCTACTTCATAACTGTAATTTTGCTACTGTTATGAATCGTAATGTAAATATCTAATATGCAGGATGGTCTCAGGCGACCCCTGTGAAAGGGTCGTTTGACCCCCAAAGGGGTCACAACCCACAGGTTGAGAACCAATGTACTAGAGGCCTGGTGCAAGAAATTCGTGCACTGCGGGGTGTGGGTGGGTGTGTGTGTGTGTGTGTGTGTGTGTGTGTGTCCTCAGCCCAGCCTGTGCCCTCTCACAGTCCAGAACCCCTTGGGTGATGTCTGACTGACGGCTTAGGCCCGCTCCCCACAGCAGTTGGGCATCCTTAGCGCTGCCATGGAGGTGGGAGAAGCTCCCGCCACTGCCATTGTGCTCACCAGCCATGAGCCTGGCTTCTGGCTGAGCAGCACTCCCCCTGTGGGAGCGCACTGACCACCAGGGGGCAGCTCCTGCGTTGAGCATCTGCCCCCTGGTGGTCAGTGCATGTCACTGCAACCGGTTGTTCCGCTGTTCGGTCGATTTACATATTAGCCCTTTATTATATAGGATTACTCATGGCAGACTACACGGTGGAAAGTGGGAGATAATGGGATCATTCTGGGGACATTTTAGAAATGTAACATAGAATGCAAATCAACACCCCGAGCAGTAAATGCTAATGATAGCACAGGAGGACAACCCTCGTCATTTTATATATCTTTTTCACTTAAGTAATACATTTAAGTAGTTATAGTACCAAGAGAATTTCAACTAGAAAATAAACTCAATCATAAAAATATACTCTCAGCCGAAACCGGTTTGGCTCAGTGGATAGAGCGTTGGCCTGCGGACTGAAAGGTCCCAGGTTCGATTCCGGTCAAGGGCATGTACCTGGGTTGTGGGCACATCCCCGGTGGGGGATGTGCAGGAGGCAGCTGATCGATGTTTCTGACTCTCTATCCCTCTCCCTTCCTCTCTGTAAAAAAATCAATAAAATATAAAAAAAAAAAAAAAATATATATATATACACTCTCTCAATAGGGTGGTGAAGGCCTGGGGCAGTG
>NW_005871097.1:3472366-3482796 GCF_000147115.1 Myotis lucifugus
GATTTCTTTGGGATATGAGGTTAAACTTACTAGAAGCCCTGGCCAGTTTGGATCATGGATAGAGCGCCGGCCGTGGACTGAAAGGGTCCTGGGTTCAATTCCCGTTAAGGGCACATGCCTGGGTCGCAGGAGGCGGCTGATCCATGATTCTCTCTCATCAATGATGTTTCTATCTCTCTCCCTCTCCCTTCCTCTCTGAAATCAATAAAAAGATTTTTTTAAAAAAAAAAAAAAGAAAAAAAACTTACTAGGAAAGCAGCAACTGTCCATGCAGTTACACTATCAATTACATCATACATACCACCTCTAGGCCAACATCACCAACTGTGTTATTTAAGCAAATTTTTTTGTGGGTTTTTTCCCCCCTGACTGAGCCTCAAATGATTTATCTATATACCTGGGGAAATCACCTACTCTGCAGAAGTGAGGAGATATTAGAATGCAAGCACTTTTAAAGTGCCTAGCACAGTGCAGGAAAACAGTGAGGCCTTGAATTTCTTCCCTTTGAAACACAACTCTCCGAAAGTGTAAAATCTGAACAGCATATCTATTGAAAAGAAATGTGTTATAATGGATCCTTCCTTAAACAATCACATGCACCCTCTGTGTTATGGCATCTGGATTTGATTCATGCATCCCTAAATGAAACTTCTCCAGTCAAAATCAATATAAATGACACACAGAATAACATATAAAACACCTTCAAGTCACATGATAAGTAAATGTGGCATATTCTGGTCTAAAACTATGGTAATACAGGACTGTGCTGTAGCTGGTCTGTTCTCATTACTGCTTTGCCTATTAGATTCACGTGAAAATGAAATTTACTACAGCTGGATGACAAAATTAGACAACAATGTTGTAAATAGAAGATCACTTTGAATCTTATTATTTCCTCTCCTGCCAGAAGAGTGGAAATTCATCACGACCACAACTAGGAAGAAAAACATGATAATAAAATGGTTGCTTCCTACCCCTCCCATACTCTTGCCCCACCCTTGAACTGATTTCTCCTCATTGAATCTATCACAGAGAGAGTCTGGGAAGGAAGAATACAAAGGTTGGAAGATGAGAAATGA
This sequence comes from Myotis lucifugus, assembly GCF_000147115.1. NCBI lineage: Eukaryota > Metazoa > Chordata > Mammalia > Chiroptera > Vespertilionidae > Myotis > Myotis lucifugus. The sequence continues at coordinate 3,473,446 of NW_005871097.1, forward strand.
GTAACAGCAAGAGAAATCAATCTTTCATATGTTCTCCCTTTCAAACCAAGTAAAATTCTGGCTCTGTGCTGAATGCATCACATCAACTCTTATTCTTCACAACAATCCTATGTGGTAGGTACTGGCATCACCCCCTCTTCACAGATGATGCAACTAAGGCTTGGAAAGATTGAGAAACTCGCCCAAGGTTACACAGCTAGTAAGTGGCAGAGAGCCAAGAGTCCTGACTCCAAAATCCATACTATTTACCCACCACTACACTACTTATTACTGTAGTATAGATGAAAGGGTATTTATTGGGTTCCAGACTCAGCTTCACCCCTGGGGCAAATCACTTAACCTTGCTGAGCAGTTTGTCATCTGCAAATGAGAACAATGACAAATGCCCAGCCTTCTCTAAAGCATCAAAGTGATGCTGAAAGAGTTAATGTGTGTGCAAATATGCCGTAAAAACTATAGAGCACTATGTAAAAGATTTTGTTAATTTGAGCCTCAGTTCCATATTACCTTTATCCTTCCAAGTGGTTTACTGATCGAAAAGTAAGTTTAACAGTAGTTAAATCATTTTTAACATTCCCAAGCAAAAATCTAGTAAAAAAAAAAATCAACCTCAGACATTCTGGAAAGGCCAAACTATACAGACAGTAGAAATATTAGTGGTTGCCAGTATTTGGGAGAAGGGAGGGGGACAAATAGAGGACAATGAAACTATTCTGTATGATACTGTAATGGTGGATACATGTGTCAAAACTCAGAATGTACACCACCAATTAATGCTCAATTTTTCTGTAAACCTAAAACTGCTAAAAAATAATTAAGTCTATTAATTTTTTAAGAATTCATCCTTATAAAAAAATTCTGCCCTACCTTGTTTGGCTCAGTGAACAGAGCTTCAGCCTACGGACGGGGCGGGTCCCAGGTTCTATTCTGGTCAAGGGCACATGCCCAGGTTGTGGGCTCGATATCCAGTGGGCAGTGTGCTGGAGGCAGCCAATAGATGATTCCCTCTCATCACTAATGTTTCTATCTCTCTCTCCCTCTCCCTTCCTCTCTGAAATCAATACAAATATATGGGGAAAAAAATTCTACATAAGGATTTAGGAAGTAATATGAATGAGCTTGGTGTTCTAAAACATGCCTGAAATACTTAACAATGTACATCCCATCTTTTCAGACCAATGTTGTCCAGTAGAACTTGAAATGTACTATAATATTAACTTTAGAAGAAAATAGTTACTGCAAGAGTCATTCATCAAATGGATGTAGTTTTGAAACAATGCCACAATTAACCTAGAAGATCAAGAGTCACTACATAGATGGTTAAAACACCAGGAACCAATAAAGCACATCTCCAATTCTTTCTCACTTTAAGTCTCATAATGTAACCAAAGCAGGTCACTTTTCTTTTTTTATTAGAATCTTTTTTATTCAGAGAAAAAATAATCTTTTTTTCCAACCACACACAGGAAGGGTATGGGTAGGGGGAGGTGTCTTCCATCCATCCCTGGCCCCCAGCCCATGTGGTTTTGACAGCAATAAGGGGTATAGGGTAATGGCCCAAAAAATTAAAATGGTATATATGGGTCACTTTTCTTTTAATTCCTTCACAATTTTCAAAACAACCCAATTAGTTAAATATCACTTCTGCTTCCTGAAAAATAGGGCAGAGGTCAAGTTAGAATTACAAATATTTTTCAAGTCAGTGACACAAAGAAAATAAAAAATTAAGGGTCATAAGGAATTAACTTAAAAGTGACTTTTGAAGACATAAGATAGTCACTGATTTTTTTAAATAAAAATTCAAAAACTAATATTTAACCATGTATTTCAATTTAATTTTATAGTCAATTGGAAATAAAAAGGAAAAAAAAAGATGCACAGAAAAGCATGAGTAGCCCTAGCTGGTTTGGCTCAGTGGATAGAGCGTTGGCCTGTAGACTAAAGGGTCCCAAGTTCAATTCCGATGAAGGGCACATGCCCGGGTTGCGGGCTCGATTCCCCAGTAGGAGGCATACAGGAGGCAGTTGATCGATGATTCTCTCTCTTCATTGATGTTTCTAGCTCTTTCTCCCTCTCTCTTCCTGTCTGAAGTCAATAAAAATATTTTAAAAAAGAAAAGCATGAACAGAGAAGGTACATGAAATAAGTAAACAAAAATGAGACAGTACATGCCGAAACCGGTTTGGCTCAGTGGATGGAGCGTCGGCCTGCGGACTGGGGGGTCCCGGGTTCGATTCCGGTCGAGGGCATGTGCCTGGGTTGCGGGCACATCCCTGGTGGGAGATGTGCAGGAGGCGGCTGATCGATGTTTCTCTCTCATCGATGTTTCTAGCTCTCTGTCTCTCTCCCTTCCTCTCTGTAAAAAATCAATAAAATATATTTAAAAAAAAAAATGAGACAGTACAGAACACAAATGACTACTCCTATCCAGCTGTTAACCTGAGGGCTGCCTCAAAGAGTCATTACCTCTTATCCTGGTGGTTTAAAATGCTAGTTGATTAAACCTCAGTTCCTAATCCAGACTTTCTGTCCTTACCCCAGTGGCATAAAAGGGAACTTATGTCCTCAATTGCAGTGGCTTTTTATCAGAGTCCTCCCCTGGGAGACCTATGAAATCAAACACGGAGATTGGCTCTCTACCCTCAGGGAAAAAGTGAAGTGTCCAAAGTGACAGTGTTCAATCCCTAGAGTACATTCAGTTCACAGCTTCTTTTTCAGTCCTGCAAGTACTGGATCTTTCTTTTAGAGTACAAAGAAAGGGAGAGAAAGAGAGGTAATTGAGAAGTAGTAAAACTCTCATGCAGAGACGTGAAAATACCTGACTTTAGAAAAAGGTCTCCAAAAGCTAATTCTTGACACACCAAACCTTTTTTCTCCTTCTTCAAGTTCATGAATCACACTAGAAAAACACTGTTTCATAATTTCACACAGGAGGGGTTTTTAAGAATACTCAAATGTATCATTAAGTTACAGCTAACTCTTGAACAACACGGTTTTGAACTGTGCAGGTCCACTTATACACGGATTTTTTTTTTTTTCAATAAATACCTGTACTGTTTTCCATCCCGGGTTGGGAGTCCATGGCTGCGGAGGGCCGACTGTATGCATTGATCTTCGCCATTTTATATAGGGGACTTGAGCATCCGCAGGATTTTGGTATCTGCGGGGTCCTGGAATCAAGCCCCCTCGGTACCGAGGGACAACTGTGTAGTTAAGTGTTGGGGTAGTCAAAAGTTATGCAGGGGAGGGTGCCCCTAACCCCACCCCCACATTGTTTAAGGGTCAACTGTAGTATTAAAGAGTCCTGAGTGACCAAGCCGGACTTCCAATGTTTCAAGATGTTTTTCACTGCAAGAAAATAGAGAGGGGGTTTCCACCTTTCCAGCCCCTCTCCCTGCAGTTCTCCATTCCTGGGCCCTGAAAGCCCTGTTTGCCATTCGTTGTGCAATCATTTTCAAACTCCACCCACTGACTCCAGAACAAGTGGAATTCTCCCACTCTGAAGGTCTCAATTTTCCTGTATCCAGGGAGACATTGAAAACTCCTTGACGTGAGTTAAGTAAGGCAAGGGGAACGGTCCAGCCTGTCTCCCAGATTAAGAGACCAAAGGACAGGGGCCAGAAGGCGCTCAAGTTTACGTTCACCAAAAAAGAAAATACATGTTAAAAAGAAAGAAAAGAAAGAGGGCAAAAGAAAAAAAAATAGCAAGGGGGGGGGGGCTGGATTAGGAAGACCAGCTATCACGCAATGCTGCTCCCAACTCTGCGGGACCCAGGTTCTCCAGCATCGCCTCCCTATCGCCGGGCCCACGTGCACCCATGTCCGCGGCGCCCAGAGACGACCCCGGAGCCTGGGTCCCGAGCCCCAACAGCCCCACTGTACCCTCAACGCACGTCCGCGTAGTGTCGGGGAGCGCAGAGGGGCGGGGAATGGGGGCGCAGCGCAGACCTGGCTCCCGCGCGGTTATCTTGCTGCGCAACAGCCTTGTCCGCGCCTCTCGGACGCACCCCGCAGCGCTCCCTGCGCACCTGCCTCGCAAGAGGAGGGCAAACTGTGGCCCCAAGCAGCCCCCCGAGGGTGGCACCCAGTGCAGGGAGCGAGGGGAACACACGGAGGGGATTGCGGGAGAGCACACCTGGCGCCCGCGGCCCAGAGGCGCCGGCCGCACGTGGCTGTCACACCTGGCGCGCCCCCGCCTCCCATCCCGGCCCCTTCTCACCAGGCTGCACTCCCTGCCCTCCCTCCTCACCTCCGCCGTGTGCCCCCAAATTTCAATCTTCGCCCCCTCCCATCCCATCCATCTCGGTGGCATTTCCCCCACCACCACCACCACCACCTGCTTCCACAGTCGTCACCCCCGCGAGGGAACAGAGCCGGATGTTCGTCCCGTGGCTAAACGTAACTGGGGAGCCTGAAGAGGTGGACCCCGAAAAAGCTAGCCTGAGCATTCCCCCAGCCCAGCACCAACGCGGGCGCCCCCAGACTGACCTTCTGCCTCGGGCTGCGTCGCCGTCCGCCCCGACCAGCCTCAGTCGCCTCCTCAGCGCCGCCGCCTCTTCCCCGCGCTGCTTCTTCTACCCGCGTCGCCATGAGGTGACGGCAGCAGCGAAACTAGCGGCTCGACAAGGGACACGGAACCTCGTAGGGCCTCGCGCCCCGCCCCTGGACCTCCGCGGCCAATCGCCGTAAGCCGTGTTCCCCATGTGACCGGAGGGGGTTGGTCCCCGAGGGGATGGAGCTGGATGGGGGTGGGGAGCATTGAGGCAGGGGCTGGGCTTCTGCAGGGCCGAAGGGCGAACGCAGGCCTTGTGAGTCTGCGCGGACGGAGAAAAGGACTCTGAAGCGGACTACAAGACCCAGCAGGCTACCCGGCTACAGCTCGCAAGCCCGGATCGGGATTGGGTCGTAATGCGGCGTCCTGAGACGCGGAAGTAGCCGCCGTGCTGCGCGTGCAGCCTACTGGGAATTGTAGTTTTCTTGGGGGCGATGTACCGGTACCGGAAAGTTCTCTTTATTATCCTGCAGGAAAAGTTTAGAAATATCCCAGAGTTTGGGAGGGAGCGGGATCGGGGAGGCGTTTTTGTGTTTTTGTTTTTGTTGCTCTTCTTTGGAATTGAGCCCGACTGAGGTTAGGTTAAGGGGAAATACTTCGTGACTTTCAAGGCAGGAGAGATGTAATGGCTTTCAGAATTTGAGGTTTCTGGCTAGGACACCTGCTCAAGTCTGGCTGCTCCACCAGAGCTCTCAGCACCGAGTACCTATCCTGAGCTCCTGCGGGGTGGGGACTGCGTCCTAGTCACCGTGGCTAACCAGCCATGGGCATTTAATACATGTTGAATGTATCCTTTCTCCGTTACAGAATTTTTTAAACAAACTCGGATTGCTGAATCGATTTTTTTTTTCTATACGATTGGGGCGGGGTGGAGTTTTCTTCAGGAGTACTATGTATTTCCATCTGATGGAACCAGATCTCCAATAACGGAGCTTCTGAAAGTCACGGACCGTCATAAAATCCTGACATACAGTCTCAAATAATTCATTAAAATTTGTGTAAATACGATACCATTTTTTTTATTAGAGTTGAATACAAAACAGTGGTAGCAGACGCCAAAAATTTAATAACATGCATTAGAATAAATGTCAATATTGGGGAAACTCCAGCTATTAATTTGACTTATTTCTGTAAATTTGGGGAGAGTACCATTATTTTTATTTAATGGGCAGAATACCTCAATCCAGTTTTGAGATTTCAAGACTAAAGCAATAGATAATGAACCTATACCCAGACTCTGTATAAAGCTGATGGCCTCGGGCACCATGCTTCATCTTCTTAAAGGCAGAAGTCCCAGCAAGATGCAGAATAAATCTGTCAGCAATGCTGCTTAACGTGTCTAGGGAATTGAGTGTTAAAATGCACTGTAGTTAAATTGTGATACAATAGAACACTATACAGCTACTAAAAATGATAAACACATTTTAAATTGACCTGGAAAATATGTATAGCATAATGAGCTTTAATAAATCCCATTTATATAGAATTGCCTGTGTGGTTATAAAGAGATGTTTAGAAGTATATTGACCAAAATGATAATAGTGTTTTCCCCTGGATGGTGAAATTTGGGAGTATTTTTACTTCATGATTTTCTCTATTGTTTGAGTATAACTATGTATGGAACAAAAAAATCAATAGTTATCTTTATTAAGAAAACAAAAGAATTCTGCAAGTGACCTCAAGTCTTATAATAAATTAAAATTTTTTAATTGTATTTATTTATACACATTTCTATTTCAAAAGGGGTTTGAGTGGCTTTTAAATATATACACAATAAGCCATTACTTATGTGTGTGGTGTGTAGATACGGGCCATTACCTATGTGTGTGGTGTGTAGATACGGTATATAGATATATAGAGAGCATGTCATCCATGGGGGGCGGGGAAGAGAGGGAGAGAGAGAAGAAAGTGGAAGTGAAAGTAGGATAGGGAAAATAAGATGAAGTCATGGGTGAGTTGATTGTATAAAGCACATGCCTTGAGATCTTGTACACAGCTGGAGGTGAACCAAATTTTTATTTTGAGCTTCTTGACAGCTGACAAAAGAGGAAAACACTATTTTCAAGATGATTCACAACATCACAAAATAAAAACAAACTGGTCTCGTTGCTCAAGAGAAACATAGCTGTTACTGCTCGTGCGAGAAATGAATTTTAGAGATTTGTTTCTTATAAAATTTTCAATGGAGAGGATGGTGCTTTTAAACTCTGCCCGCAAGTTCTTTGATGCACCTTCCTTCAAAAGCTGAAGTCTGATTCCTCCCTTCTAGAATGTGGGTGGGCCGGGCTTATTCCTTAGATTGGCTACTAAGGAATACATAGCAGAAGTGCTGTGTAGCTTCCAACACTGTTAAGAGAAAGAATAGATTCTGCCTGGCTCTCTAGGTCTTGGGTTACTCTCTTCTTCCTTGGGTCAAACTAACCTGATTTTTGATAAACCCATTCTTTGTTTAGATTTTTATCTTAAATACCTCAAAGAGGTTACTGTCAAGGCTTTGCCCAACCCCCTCCCCCTTCCCCCCAAAGCACTTTGCTTATCTCTGCTGGAATTCATTGTCGGTAATATTTTAGGTATTCAAGGGCTATCAAATCTTTCAAGAGGACACATTCTCTTTGCATTAATTATTCTCACTTTTGCTCAAGGAATTATTGACTCTATTAACAACTGTGCCTGAAAGAAAAATGAAGGTCACCAGGAAAACAGCTCCACTTTGGGTAGGAAGTATTCTCCCCAGGCTCCCTGAGGGCTATGAATAGGACCTGAATATGGGCTCGTTTATTTAGATGTTTATTCAACCGCCATGAGCCTGAGGCACAAAACAGTTCTGAACAGTAAACTCAGTGATGTCCCCAACTCTATCATTTTGGCTGGTGGACTCACCACTATTACAGAAGCAAGATTCTGTTGGCCTTATAGCCCATATCAGGAAACTTGGAACCTCAGAGTTCATAGCTGGACAAAGGACCATTTAGAAGTTTAGCCTATAATGTTATTCCTTAAGGAAGAGGCTTCAGACCCACTAGGTTGTTCTGTTTTGTTTTGTTTTGTTTTGTTTTGAGGTTCTTATACCATGTCAGTACAAGAGTGAGGAGAGTCTCACAGATTTTAAACAATACGCATATGTTAAATATCACTGATTTCACCAATAAGAGCCTATTTCTAACAAGCTCCTCATTTCACCAATGAGAACTCATTTCTAAACTTCATTTTGCTACTTAGCAAAGTGTCTGGTGTTAATTGAGCTATGGCCAACAGAAGCATTTATAGCTGGAATATGGACTCTCTGATTAATGTAGCTGACCACCCCTGGCTTTTGAAGTCCTGAGCAGGGTCATTGCCAGCCCTTAGTTTAACACACACACACACACACACACACACACACACAGAGAGAGAGAGAGAGAGAGAGAGAGAGAGAGAAGCTACTACACTGACTTCTGACAGACCTTGTCATACTCTATAATATGATCACAAGTATTCATTGATAAATCAAAGAAGTAATGTATCTTATCTTATCAGAAGAGTAGAAACGTAGAAAAGGGAAAGTCAAGGAGGCCAGGCTGGCAGAGCCCATCCAAGCAATGTTTGGTGAAGAGAGGATCTTGGTCAAAAAACAGAAATTCAAATATAATGGCCCAATTCACAAGGCTATCCCTAACATGGAGGCGGAGGCCCTGTCCTCCTAACCTAATGCCTTTGAACAGGGAGAATTGTTTTAATTTCTTTTTCTAAATATATTTTTATTGATTTCAGAGAGAAAGGGAGAGGGAGAGAGAGCATCACTGATGAGAGAGAATCATTGCATTGATCGGCTGCCTCTTGCAGACCCCACACTGGGGATCGAGCCTGCAACCAGGAATTGAACTATGACCTCCTGATTCATAGGTCGATGCTCAACCACTGAGCCATGCCAGCCAGACTGTTTTAATTTCTTACTCACCAAACAACCTTGCCATTATAATCTGTCTCCCAGGTGGGTCTGACTATGGAAGCAGGTAGGAGGGCAGTGTAGAGGGTGTAGATATATATACGTTTCCATTTGTTGAGACACCTGTGGTAGGCAGTTAGACATGAGCAGAGCAAGGACGATGGGCCAGGCACAGAAGGTCACCAGGGTGGAAAGCCCCTGGTGTCTATAAATGGACAATTATAGGGTCGGACCTCATTCCCAGGGTGACCTTTCCTCCCTTAATATATCACTGGTCATGCAGTTTGGACCCCCCCTAATCTTTCCTTCCTAGAGATAACCTCTAGGTCTCAATTGTATTTCAGCTTCAGGCCCCAAAAAGCAACAAAACCAGACCAGTGATAACATGGCTGACCTCAGGATCAGCTGCATTGGATAATGACCCCCTGGCACTGACCAATCAATCAATGGAGACCCAGACCCTAAAAGGACACACCTGGAAAACTGCTAAATATTCTTTTGAGATCTTACCCCAGAACCTCCCCTAAAATCTCCATCCTTAAAACCCTTAGGACAGCCCTAGCCAGTTTGGCTCAGTGGATAAAGCATCAGCCTTCAGACTAAAGGGTCCTGGGTTCAATTCCAGTCAAGGGCACATGCCAGGGTTGTGGGCTCGATCCCCAGGAGGGGGCGTGCAGGAAGCAGCTGATCCATGATTCTCTCTCATCATTGATGTTTCTATCTTTCTCTTCCTCTCCCTTCCTCTCTGAATCAATAAAAATATATATCAAAAAAAAAAAAAAAAACACAAAACCCTTAGGACAGAGGGACGCATTGGGCTCTCCCTCCTAGGAATATGCCTGCATTTTTCCCTTTCCCCTCCCCCTTCCTATCC